>NC_143519.1:25143998-25323207 GCF_031878675.1 Megascapheus bottae
AGACAGTTACAGAGTATGTATGTATATTGAATAACGTGGGTGTATGAATGTTAAATATCATGTTATTTCTGAAGTTATGCCTCATTCCTGCCAGTGTCAAGTATTTTGATCTCATTGCTGTATAGTCATATTAATACCAAGGTGCATTTGAGCAGTCTAGTTACTTTCTGAGAGACTGTGATAGAAGCTTCTTTTTCTACAGAAGATGCTTAGTTTTCATTGATAGCATACAAGTTCTTTAATTTTCCTGCTACAATACACACAGCTTTCATGGTGGCAGTAATATACACCTGTGATCCCAGCTACACAAGAGGCATTGATTGATATGAGGCTCCCAGTTCAAGCCAAATGAAAGGAGGACAAAAGGGAGATGCTATCTGAAAAACAATGAAAGCAAAAAAAAGGGGAAGTGGCTGGGGTATGGTTACGGTCTTTCCTAATAAATGCCAATACTTCATATTGCTGTCTGACCTGCTGTCAGAATGAACCTGACCTATATTAATGATGTTAAGCATGATCAAATACACACCCCATAAGTTCTTCATGGCAGCAGCTGATCTGATAGAACATCTTTGTTGTTGTTTGGGAGCTACGATATACATTATCAGATGATCCATATATTACTTATTACATACACTTAGCAAGTGCTTGGCTTAGTAAAGTTCCTGCTCAACAGTATGATTTTCAGCACTGCTTGATACTATATAAACTTGCCGGGGCCTACCGGCAGCAAATTGGGGTTCCTGAAATAGGGGGCAGGGACTGGAAAAAATAGAAGAGAGACAAACATCAGGTCCGGTAGGTCTGCAGCCCAGGCAAAAACTGCCGCCTCATTTATTCTCAACTCAAAGCTTATATCCCTCCTTCAGACCAGGGCACTGCCAGGTGTTACATCCAGATGGTTAATCAGGGAACTGTTGGGGGTTACATTCATATGGTAAATCTCAGATCAATTGAACAGGAGAAGGCCAAAAAACAATAAGACAATCAAGCAATTATCTGATGCAAATCAAAGTACAGTTTGATTCCACTCTGGCTCCCAACATAAACTTTGGAGAAATAATAGAATTATTTAACAGTGAATTTCTTTAGGCATGAATTATTTCAGTGACTCAAAATCAGACAGTCTTAAAGTATTAGAGTTTATGTTGGCATCTGGGAGAATCAAATATTCATTGTGTTGATAATTAGCTTTCTTGAGTTGGAAAGGATAGTTTATAGTTTATAGATATCCAAGATTTCTAGATATAATAACCTTAATTAATGTCACTAGTATGCAAAATAGTTCTCAAAGTCCACAACCACTTTGTGTGTGTGTGTGTGTGTGTGTGTGTGTGTGTGTGTGTGTGTGTGTTGGTATTAGGGCTTGAATTCATGGCCTCTCATACTTTTTCCAAAAGCTGGTATTCTACAACTTGAGCTACAGCTCCATTTTCCAATTTTGCTGGTTAATTAGAGATAATAATCTCTTGGAGTTGTCTCCAAACCTCAGTCCTCAGATCTCAGCCTCTTGAGTAGGTAGAATTACAGGTATGAGTTATTGATACCCAGATTCCTTCCCCTTATAAATCAGTTGCATTCTATTGTTGTAAAAGCTGAGCAGATGTATCTTTGAATGGAAGACTGAGATTTACAAAGGACAGTAAAGGGATTTTGGTAGATGGATTATAATGTTAGCATTCTGTAAAGAGTGGAGGCTAGTAGACTTAATTGCATTCCAGATTGGCAAATATAATATTTGGGCTAGCTTATGATATGACCTGATAGTTTGACAGCCACGTTTATGTGGCACTGCTAGTCACTGTTAAGAACACCGGTAGGAAAAGAATTCATGCATTCAGGACAAAGACAAGTAGTTTTTCAACATTCAAAGTCCTTTCCCAGATTGCCTATGGATTTTTAACCAGTGCCTCCCTTAGTTTCACATTTCCAGTTCAAAAGGATAACAAAAGTATCAGAATTAAAGAGATCGTTTTTAAAAAGCACATGGCACGGAGCTGGGTGTCATTTGTGAAGTGCTTGATAAGCACCAGCAGATCTCCTACTTTTCCAGAAAGGAATTCTGAATTTCCAGTAGACAGCTTTCAGTAACCATTTTTAACCAACTCCTTTCATTCATCTTCATCCTGGAATGACATTACCATCTCCCCCGACATCTCTATATCTTACTTCCCAGTGGATAGAACCACTTCCCACTTCCCCCAAGCTGTCGTCTTAGCCACTTGAGTTACCAGGAGAGGGTGGTTCCCCCCTCATAATTTCTGCAACTGTCATGACAGTAACAGACTGATACAATAGACTGATGTCTCAAATTATGGGAATATGTATGAGCCTTGTCATACTACTACTAACTTTAGGAAGAAAATATGGGGTATCACACCCTGTGACCTCTTGAGTCATTTTTTTTCTTTTTTTGCCAGTCCTGGGCTTCGGCTCAGGGCCTGAGCACTGTCCTTGGACTTTCTCAAGGCTAGAGCTCTACCACTTGAGCCTCAGCACCACTTCTGGCTTTTTTTCTATGCATGTGGTACTGAGGAATCGAACCCGGGTCTTCGTGCATGCTAGGCAAGCACTCTACCACTGGGCCAAACTCCCGGCCCTCTTGAGTCATTTTTGAACATGATTTCTTTACAGAATGGTCTGGTGAGATAAACAGTAAGCTTTAAGAATCAGACAGTGCCTGGCCAGAATTCCCAATGTGGCACTTACTTGTTGCTGTGTGATCTTTGATAGGTTGTCCTACCCAAACCTTAGTTTCTTGTCTGGAAAATGCAACTATTCTACAGACTTGCCTGAAAATCAGATGTAGTGTACATTAAGCTCCCAGCATCATTCTGTGTAGAAGCAAATGTTTCTCTTTGTTAATGGGACATCATTAACCTTGTTAGACTTTTGTGTTAGTAAGATCTCATTAACTTTATTTTACTGCTATGCAGATTATCTGTAGATACCTTCTTACGTGATCAGGAGGTGGTAGCAAAACCCCTGCTGTCTTCAAAAGAAGCAAAAGATATGCTTTATATTTATCTATCAATATTTGCCTGTCTCTTGTGGTATTAAAAAAACATAAGTAGAGTGAACTTCTTCATCTGAAAAATTCCAAACTGTTATGTCTCTATAAACCCATAGGTATGCATTCATGCGATAATTAGAATAATTATATATTATATATACATACAATCTTGTAACTAACAGAAGTCATGGTACTGAGGCAAATGAACTATCATTCATACACAACAGCCTGTTAGAAGTAATACAGGATTGGAGAAAAATAAAGGAATAGATGGTAATGGGTGTCAGGAAATCTGTTGAGATTAGGTGGTCTCCCTGAAGAAGTGACATTTGATCAGAGGCATGAGTTAAGTGGTTGCAGAAGCAGTGTGATAGTGGTGGTGGTGGTGGTGATGATGTTGATGATGTTGATGATGTTGATGATGATGATGACGATGATGATGGTGATGATGGTGATGGTGGCAGCAAAAAAAAAAATTGTTCTAAGCAGAGGGATAGCAAGACTGAAGCACTGAGTCAAAATGAATTAACCACAGTTCAGAAAGAGTTTTATAAAGCCTCTGTGGCTGGAGCAGAGGAAGTTAAGAGGGTGCAGAATGGAGTCCTAGCATTCATGCATAGCCTTGTAGGAAACCACTGTTCCACATAAAATGGAAAGGCACTGTTGTTTTTGTAGAACATGGCTTGTTCAACTGAGAAGATGGGGAAGACTACCCAATGATTAGGATAGCTTTTGTTTCTTTGTAAAAGCCATATAATGGGTATTGGCAAAGACCCTGATGCACTGGAAACCGCTTGCTTAGGCTTGTAGGAGTGTGCAGTGTTGCAGCTGCTGTGGAAAACTTCGAAAATTCCTAGAAAAAACTAAACATTAAGTCTTGGAACTTTTGCAAATAGTTGCCACATGATAATCCGAGTGGTGGCACACACCTGTAATCGAAGCACTCAAGAGACTCTCTAAGGCAGAACTTCACAATACACAGACCTGAAGTGAGGAGGAGGGGTCTAGACCATGAGATGTAATTTGGTCAGCAAATTATCCACTGAGGACCTGGCCTTCCAGCCCCAGTCTTGGGGGCTAAGGTAAGAAGTTCTTAAGCAAATGGCTTGCATGAACCCTAAATTTCTCATCTACATTATTTAAATGAAATTAATCACTGGGATTAGCACAGAGTGAAGCAGGAACTTCAGGTATTTCCTACCTCATCACACATGCAAGTTTCATTCTTAGGACCCAGTGAAGTATCAGTAATGAGTTTTTGTTTGTTTGTTTTTTTGTGGGTCATGTGGCTTGAACTCAGCCTGGGCCCTGTTCCTGAGCTTTTCAGCTCAAGGCTACTGTCCTACCCTTGAGCCAAGCCCTACTTCTCATTTTCTAGAGGTTAGTTGGAGATAAGAGTCTCACGTCCTTTGTGCCTGGGCTGGCCCTGAACCTTGATCCTCAGATCTCAGCCTCCTGAGTAGCTAGGATTACAGGTGTGAGCCACCACACCCAGCCAGGACCTTATTCTTTAGGGGGAAGGAAAAGAGAGTAAAGACATCAGAAAGGAAATGATAGCTAGGTATTACGTTTTACGGAGGAAAAAATAGCATGAAATCTCAGGAACTTTTTCCTATATACAACTAGTGGTGCATCAGCAAGATTCTTCATCTGGTATAGAATTTACATATTTCAGGCCACTAAACTATGATGTGTGCTACAGAGGCCCAAGATGGCAGATCAGAGATTTCTTTTACCCTTCTGCTCTTCCCTCCACTTTGAGTTTCTCTCCGAAGCCCCAGAAATGGACTCTTTTTTTCCATATACTTTTTATTGTAATTAATAGAAGTGTTCCATTATATTCACCAGATAGAAGGTGCGTTACTTCACAAACATTGATACCCTTTTTCATGTCATGGTCCCCATTTCCCTCCCCCCTCTCCCCATTCATCTTGATTTCCCCCCTTCCCTATCCAATTTCAAATAACCAATTAAGCAAATATAAAATATATCAAATAACAAAGCGAAATATTGTAACAATATGAGATAACCAAGAGACAGCAAAAGAAATGAGAGATAACATAGCACATTAAAGACTACAATCACTCATTATACGGCTTTTGTTTCTGTATCCTGGAGGTCCTTACATTTAGCATCATACTATATGGCCTTATGTATCTAGATTCTGTTCTATTGTAAATCTCTGCTAGGAGAGCCCAAGGTTTCTACTGATTTGACAAATGAGGGAAACCATTGAGCCTATGTTCCTTTGAGTCTGGCTTACTTCACTTAATATGATTTTTTCTAAGTCTTTCCATTTCCTTACGAATTGGGCAATGTCATTCTTTCTGACAGCAGCATAGAATTCCATTGTGTATAAATACCACATCTTGTTGATCCACTCATCAACTGAGGGGCATCTGGGTTGGTTCCATATCTTTGCTATGGTAAATAGTGCTGCAATGAACATTGTTGTGCTAGTAGATTTAGTATGTTCTTGTTTCTGGACGGTTGGGTAAATGCCAAGTAGTGGCATTGCTGGGTCATAGGGGAGCTCTATGTTTAGTTTTTTGAGGAACTGCCATACTGCTTTCCATAGTGATTGAACGAGTTTGCACTCCCACCAACAGTGTAGTAGAGATCCCTCCTGGCCACATCCCCTCCAGCCTCTGTTGTTATTGGATTTCTTGATCCTGGCTATTCTAACTGGAGTGAGGTGGAATCTTAGAGTTGTTTTGATTTTATGACCAGAGATGTTGAGCATTTCTTCATGTGTCTATAGGCCATTTTTATTTCTTCTTCAGAGAGGACTTTTATTAAGTCTTTGGCCCATCTTTTAATGGGATGGTTGTTTCTTTGGAGATTAGTTTTGGACTGATTCAATTCTTTGAGCTGTTGATATATTTTAGATATGAGGCCTTTGTCTGTTGTATGGTTAGTGAAGATCTTCTCCCCCTCTGTAGGCTTTCTAGTTAATTTGCTAGCTATGTCCTTTGCCATACAGAAGCTCTGCAGTTTAATGCAGTCCCACTTAAGCAGACTTTCTCTGATTTGTTGGTCCTTATTAAGAAAATTTCGACCTGTGCCAAGATGACCTAGTGTAGCTCCTATTCCTTCTTGTAAAGTTTTCAGTGTGTTGGCTTTTACCTCAAGGTCTTTGATCCATTTGGAGTTAATTCTAGTGCAGGTTGACAGAGAAGGATCCAACTTTAGTTTTCTGCAGGTGCTTAGCCAGCTCTTCCAGCACCATTTGTTGAAGAGGCTGTCTTTCTTCCGTTCTATTTTTTTTTGCTCCCTTATCAAAGATTAGATAACCATAAGGCTGTGGTTTAATATCTGGGTCCTCAGTTCTATTCCATTGGTCTTCAGGCCTGTTCTTGTGCCAGTACCAAGCTATTTTGGTCACTATATCTCTGTAATAGAGTCTAAAGCCAGAAACAGACTCTTACAATTAAAACCAAACAGACAAGCAGTCACCTAAATCATCACCTATGTAAACTGCCAACTGGAAACTTTAGCAATATCCCTAAAAGAATGAGTGTTGGAGCCGGGAGTTTGGCCTAGTGGTTAAAGTGCTTGCCTAGCATGCATGAAGACCCGGGTTCGATTCCTTGGTACCACATACATAGAAAAAAGCCGGAAGTGGTGATGAGGCTCAAGTGGTAGAGCTCTAGTCTTGAGAAAGTCCAAGGACATTGCTCAGGCCCTGAGCTCAAGCCCAGGACTGGCAAAAAAAAAAGAATGAGTGTTAACCAACTGAATAAACAAAAACTATGCATTTTTTAACCCTAGTTATCTTTCCAAAGTGCCTGGCCTTTAGAATTATTTATATTGGACAGCACTTAATGAAATTCCATTAGCGTTAAAATTTAATGTGTTTTATGAGCTTTCTTTTATAAAAATCCATTCATGTTATCCCTGAAAATACTTCTTTATTACTCAGTATCTCTACCCTGTTAAATTATTACTTGTCCAGCAAATGAAAAGAAAGTGCCACCCTGTTGTCTTTTAAACATAAATCTATTATTGATACACAGATTATTTTCCATCATTAGGTTCTCCTGTTGGCCATTTTTCATATGGTCGTGAAATTAATGACATTACTATTATCCTGGTCACTTTGGCCTACCTGCTGGGTCACCTTTCATTCTTGGCTTTTCCTGATCTCCCATTATCCAATCAATCACACAGAACTGGCAGGACTGCTTATTAAATGCTTAGAAATTGGTTCCACTGATTTAGATTTAAGGACAGGATTTTGGTGCAGGTAAAATCCACTTATTCAATGACAGTAAATAGCTCTGTACTTGATAAAAAGCCATGACTTTGTAATCACTTCCTCATTAATGAATCCTGTTTGCATGAGCCAGAATTTTTCTTCTAAGCCTCCAGAAATTTTAAAAAAACATCATGATACTTTCAGTACCTTCAAAATGAAGTTCTCTTTTTGTGTGGGGGGGGGGGTCATGGGGGTTGAACTCGGACTGGGCGCTGTCCCTGAGCTCTTCAGCTCGAGGCTACCTACCACTCTATCCCTGAGCCACAGCCCCATTTCCCATTGTGTAGTGATTCATTGGAGATAAGTCTCAAGGTCTTTAGTGCCTTTAATAAAGCCTTTAGTGGCTTTGAACTAAGTCTTTAGAGGCTTTGAACTGTGGTCCTCAGATCACAGCCTCCTCAGTAGGTAGCTAGGATTACAGATGTGAACCACCACGCCTGGCTTGAAGTTTTCTTTCAGAAGACATTCTAAGTCCATCTTCCCTGGCCCTTGTTATCCTGTCTCTCATATGTCTCTTTCCTACCACTTACCCCTTGGCTACCCTGCACATTAGATTTTGAGAAGATGGTATGACTTATTGTGTCTCTATAATCACCTGTTTTCTCTCATGCTTTGTCTTCACCACTGACACATGCACTTAAGATTCACATTCCACAAATTTCACTTGAGGGTGCCAGTGGCTCACACTTGTAATCATGGCTACTCAGGAAGCTGAGATCTAAGGACTGAGGTTCAAAGCCAACCCAGGCAGGAAAGTCCATGAGATTCTTTGTTTCCACTTAGCCATGAAAGAGATGGGAGGGGAGTTGCTGTTCAAGTAGTAAGGCATCAGCCTTGAGAGAAAACTATAGGCTAGTGCCCAGGCTTGAGTTCAAACTTCAGTGCACACACACACACACACACACACACACACACACACACAGATTCACCTGTTGGTGTCCTCCATAAGGTCACCCTCATCTTCCCAAACAGAATTTGACCCTCCCTCCCTAACCCCATAAGCATTTTATTATGCCTCTCTTTATCACATAATGTTTTTATGGCTTATATAATTATGATTTGCATACATAATAAATTGGGGAAATTTTTATTATCTCAACAGCTGGTGCCAAATTCTCCAGCACAAAACTCTTGGTGTGGAAAATGTCCTGTTAGGAACACTTTGAAAATAGACCATAGATAGCAGGCTCTTACCAAACTTGGGTCTGACCTTTTCTGCATGAGGCTTTGGACAGGGGAATGGGGCTCTACTTGTACTGGGGAAGGAGTTTGCTGTTTTCTTGTGGGATCTTGGCATGAGGATATATGGAAGAACATACCAGATATGAAAAAAAAAAAGTGAGCATCACAGACGAGCCAGAAATAGTTTACTGTTAGAAGGACTAAGCAGAGGGTTGGGGAAGGTCCTGGAGTTTCTTGACCTCTGTTGTAAAAAAATAAAAATAAGAGCAACAAGACGCTGATGACACTGTGTGGGGTTTTGCTCTCGTTGTTTGCGGAGTGAGGTAGGGATTGGAAGACAGTCCCTCTGGAGTTCCATCAGCAGCCTTGCTGAGCTGGCAAGTAGGTGAAATGAAAATTCAGGAAGGTGGTGATTTTAGAATGAGCACCAATGCTAAGACACCAGTTAGCCTTGATCATAAACAGCCAGAAATCTGCATACTCTGTGATTTCTCCATATCATAGAATTGACTTAAGATATATTTGTAGTTGACTGATAACCAAATCTTATATTCCTCTAGACTGAAAACTCCACAAGGATGGCTCTGCATAGCTACATGCTTTCCTGTGGTGAACTCACAGAAAATAATTATTGCCCTGATAGGGTTTACATGGAAAATACTTGAATGAAAACTATTGACTTTTGTCTCACTAATTTTTCTGAGCAGGCAAAAAGCTAAGTAATAAAGACAAACAAGGTATATAACATTTGCCACATTGTCGATAAATATGTATGTATGGGAGACTTACTATTGTCACCTTGAATAGGAAATCTTTTCCATACAAATAATGTCTTGTAAGCTGGCTCACACCTGTAATCCTAGCTAATCAGGAGGCTAGGATCTGAGGATCACAGTTCAAAGCCAGTCCAGACAGGAAAGTCTATGAGACTCTTAACTCCAGTTAACCAACAGAAAACTGAAAATGGATCTGTGGCTCAAAGTGGTAGGTTTGAGCAAAAAGAGCTCAAGGACTATGCCCAGGCCTCAAGTTCAAGCTCCTATGACTGACCAAAAAAATGTGATGTAAAAACAAGAAGAGTAGACAGAGTTATTGACATCACCATTTGCCAGGCATACAGCCATACACATGCATGGATGTATGATTGTATGTGTCTGTGTGTGTGTTTACATGATAGTACTATGGCTCTAACTTTCCCTCAGCTTTCTTACTATAGACACTGGAGCCACACTCCTGACCAATGTTTTGTTGGTTAATTACAGATAAAGTCTCATGGATTGTTCTGCCTCTACTGGCTTTCAAACACAATTGTTCAGGTCTTAGCCTCCTTTGTAGCTAAGATTATAGACATGAGGCCAGCAAGTTATCCATTATTAAAAACACACTTGAAATACAGATATTGAAGGATTTTGAAAGAAATTAAATGTCTGAGATACCATGACTCATAAATTATAGTCATCTCTGAGTCATATCTGGATTTTCAGACTACAAATTCTATGTTTATTTCTTTCCACAAAAGGCTAGACATAGTCATAGTCAATTAAGCTTATAAACCCAGATAGTGTGGAGGTAGAAATTGTGAAAATTAAAATCTAGGGTGGGTAAAAATACAAAAAACCCTACTTGAATAATATCTAAAGCAAAAGGGGTTGTGAGTACAACCTAAATGATAGAGTACCTTCCATACCAAGTTCAATCTCCAGTAACACACACACACACACACAAATCAGTTACTATTTCTTTGAAAACAAATACAGCCGTGGTACTCACCAAACACTAAGTTGAACGTGAACTATATAACTTGTGGATGGGAGCAGTAGGAAAAAATTGGGAAAGAGCGAGGGAAGGGTAACATTGAAATGTATTCTTTATCTGACTTAACGATTAACCCTCTGAACATCTCCTTTACAATAACAACAAAGAATTTATTTATTTATTTGTTTGTTTATTTATTTGCTAGTCCTGGGCTTGAGCTCAGGGTCTGAGCACTGTCCTTGGACTTTCTCAAGGCTAGAGCTCTACCGCTTGAGCCTCAGCACCATTTCCGGCTTCTTTCTATGTATGTGGTACCGAGGAATCGAACCTGGGTCGTCAGGCATGCTAGGTAAGCACTCTACCACTAAGCCAACCTCCCAGCCCAAAGAATTTATTTTTTTTTAAGATGATAATATGGGTTGGGTGTTGGCAACTCACTCCTGTAATCCTAGCTACTCAATAAGCTGAGATCTGAGGCTTCTAGTTCAAAGCCAGACCAGGCAAGAAAGTCTGTGATTTTTTTTCTTTTGAAATATATTTTATTGTTATTGTAAAGGTGATGTACAAAGGGGTTGTAGTTACGTAAGTTTCTTTTTGAACAGTGTCACTTCTTCCCTCATTTTCTCCCAGTTTTTCCCTCCTGATCCCTCTGCCACAAGTTATATAGTTTGTTTTCAACGTAGTGTCTTATCTCCAATAAAATATGTGGCCTTGAGCAAGAAAAGCTCAGGGACAGTGCCAGCGCCCTGAGTTCAAGCCCCAGAACTGGACAAAACAAAATAAAACAAATAGGTAGTAATATAGGCTTGTTAATCACAAAACTTATAGAAAATTAAATTCAAAACATATTTTTGCTTTCTTTAATTTTGTGATTTTTTTTCTCTCCATTTTAAGAGTAGCATATTCTGGTTTGGGTTTTTTTTTGTTTTGTTTTGTTTTGGGGTTTTTGTTTTTGTTTTTTTTTGGTTGTTGCTTGTTTGTTTCTTCTGTCCTAAGTATCAATTAAAAGTTCCCCTAGTTCAGGAAACACAAATCTGGTCTTTTGTATGCGTTTCTTAGCAACAAAACAAAAGAGTAAACAGAATGGAGTTTGTGATATTCTTTAGGAAAGCTGAAGGAAATGCTGCTGGGCAGATTTTCCTTCTTATTAAGTGAAGGCTTTGGCAGAGATCTTTCTACACCCACAAAGGAAAGTGAGGAGGTCTAAGTCCACACAGTCAAGATGACAGTATCAGACCCAGCTCTGATACTTGATTTTCCAATGTCTTCTATATTAGAAATTAGGTTCTATTGACTATTATAGTGGTCCCTCACTTATATATCTCCACTTCATCTTGGTTGGTGGGGGGAGAGAGTTATTGTAATTTTTTAATAGTAAATAATGGTCCACAAAGTAACAAGAAGATGAAATGTGCTATAGCCAGAGATGACTTATCCAATGCTGCTACTTCTCAGATTTTCACCTATATCTCAGGTCTACACGTCTGGTAACTCCCATGATAGATGAGGGATCACCTCCACACTATGTCAGTATTCATTTTTGCAAAGAATTATAAGATTAAATGATGGCTTCTGGAAAGTAAAACACAAAAAAATAGCTGATAAAAGTATTCTTCCTCTTCCAAATGGGAGATTTTAGTTTTTCTTCAAAATTCAAATGTGTACCTATAATATAAGGGGAGGGAAATACCTATTTGTGGCACTAGACAGTCATTTGACCACCAAAAAAAAAATTGCCAGTAAGACCTACTTGGTCTTCTTATTTATATATTCCCATATGAGCAATATAAACATTCAATAATCTATATATGCATAAACACCAGATAATTAGCTGGTATCACTTCTGTGTTCTTTAATAAAGCAAATCTTGAGTGTAACATAGAGCTGATTAATGATCAGAATAAATAGATGGATGCTTGTGTTGATAGTCATGTCAAAAGTTTATTTTACGATTGCAGTATCTCAGTAGAACTATATGCTTGAAATGTCTTATATCTGTTTTAATAATTATCTGTCTCATTATATACTGTCTTTATGCAAGTTATTCAGTTTTCTTGGTTGTGAATCCATATCATAAGAACATTTCTGCTACAGAAAAGTGAAGCCCTTCCTATCCATTTCTCCCCTAAAAATATATTGGAGGAGAGGCCAAAATGAATGAGCTTGGTAAATTCCTCTGAAGATGCAGGATACCCCTCATTCTCCTACTTCCCTTTCCTTTCAGCCTTTCAAACATCGAAGGATGACATATAAGATCAAATCTTTACTCTTGAGTGACTTCAGGTTGTATCTTTAGTCAAATAAAGAGAATTTATTCTCTAATTCACCAAAATTCAAAGTGAGATATATTCAAGAGCTCTTTAGATAAATGGACATAAATAAAGTGCTTCTTTTCTAGGGCAGTAGGGATTGCTAAGGGCCTGTGTCACAACAAGGAAGGAAGGCCAGGTCTGCCTTAAGGACATATGGATTAAAGTAATTACCTGTAATCCTCTTCCAACCCAGAAAGTTTTTTCAAGTTTCTCATGATCCAGCAAACTCTAGCTAACTCCTGACATAAACCCTAGTGTAAGCCCCTATACCTTCTGAGGAGCCCCTCAATCTGTAAGCAAACTGTATGTCTTTTACTTAGTCCAGTAAGACAGAAGTTTACAAAGCTTTTGTTTTATCTTGCATTGTGAACAGATTTTATGGTGTTAAGTGAATTGTAAAGTAGCTCTGTGCATGTGTTCAAGTGTGTGGGGGGGATGCGTGCACACGCGTGTGTATAATGCCCTTGAACTAGGCATTTAGGCCCTCCCTTGCCTTTTTTCACTCAATTGGTGTTCTATCCCTTGAATCATGCCTCCACTCCTAGCTTTTTGTTGGATAATTGGAGATAAGAGTCTCCTAGAAGGCAGCACTGGTGGCTCACACCTGTAATCCTAGCTACTCAGGAGGCTGCCATCCGAGGATTCCATTCAAAGCCAGCCCAGGCACAAGAGTCCATGTGGGGGGGGGGGGGGGCAGGGGGGTAGCCTGAGCTGAAATGCTCAGGGACAGCGCCCAGGCCAAGAATTCAAGCCTGACCAGAATTTGTGACTGACCCCAAAAAAGAAAGAAAGAAAAAAAAAGTCTCATAGACTTTTCTGGTTTCCATAAAAGTTTAACAATAATACGATTCATGGCTGTTGAAAATAACAAGTCATTTTTTTCTATTCTGATTATCATTAAACTTTTTCCTTAATATACCTTACAGTCTCTAAAATATACCTTACTCTCTAAAATATAATACATCCAAAAAAAAGCAGAAAGAAAAGCCTGTAATAGTTTGGAGTTTTTAATGATCTAGAAAATGATGTGCAAAAAAAATTTGGTGGCAGCTGTTACAGTTAAGTGAAATCATGATGTACTGTGAATTCATCCCCAGTCCCCACCAGCCCCCTAGAAAGGCTCATTTGTAAACCCATTATCTTTAATCAGCTTAGTAGGGGATTTTGTTTATTAAAATAAAACAGTAATTAGAAATGTATTTTGGGCACATTCTGTTCATGTGAAAAAAGAAGTGCCAAGCCCTAGTTTAAATACAGACTGTGAATGAGCTTTTGGACATGTTTTAGCAAATGTATTGCTGTGGATTTATACATTTTCTAAAAACATTTTTATTGAATCCAAATTCAAACATGATATCTTAGTCATAGCTTCTGGACTGATCTTAGAATTTCAATCTGTTTTGCTGGTCGTTTTTCTTCAAAAAGAGTAAACAATAATGAAGAGTATAAGCAGGCAAATATGTGTTGTTTAGGAATGCAGCTGGTAGGGATTTGGTGATGATTTCATCTAAATAATACTGCCCCTCTCTCCCCAGTTAATGTCAAAGAGTTGACAGTGAACCTGTGTTGATAGACGTGAAATCTCTGGAATTATGGAAGAAAGGAGGTTCCTGTTCTGGGAGCCACCTGCTGGCTAAGGGAGAGACTGCATGATAACCTGGCTACTCTCAAGGCCAGGTCTATGCAATCTTTCTGAGAGCCTCATGTACCTGGTTAACTGAACATCTCACCTCCTGGGTACTATGACCTTGCTAATTCATTCCCAAAGTGGTGGTTGGTTCGCTAATAAGAAAGTTATTCTGCCTACCTGTATTCTGTGGCAGAGCTATCTCAGATTTTTTGTAGGTAAGGTTTCATTCAGAAAACAACAACAACAACAAACTAAACTTAGGAAACAAACTTCTGCTATCTTTTTTGTCTTAGCTTTATGGTTCAACCAACTCAGAACATTTTCTGGCAGGATTGTCTGCAAACTGGAATGGCAGGGAAGGGACTAATTCTGTGGCCTCGGGGTACACTGAACCATACCACTGCCATACTTAGCTTGTACGAGACAGTCCCCAGTGAGTAAACGTACAATGACCTTAATAAAATATTTCCTTAGATTGCAGAGGAAGTATACCAAGCTCCTCTCTCAAAAAAGAGTTTACCTTTCAGTTCTCAAATGAACAAGCTACATTCAGTCATGCTTTTAGGTGTGTTTTATACATGGATTCGACTGAAACTTTAAGCAATACAAATTATATTGTTGCCTTTTATTTATTTATTTATTTATTTTTTTAGTCAGGGAGCTCGAACTCAGAGTCTGGGCACTGTCCCTGAGCTTTTACACTCAAGGCTAGCACTCTACCACTTTGAGCCACAGTGCCACTTGTGATTTTCTGGTGGTTAAGTGGAGATAAGAATCTCACAGACTTTGTTTGATTCAGTATAAAGTAATAATGCAGATTGAATTCTGAGATCAAGCACACTTAAGTCTTGACTTTAGTGATAACCTCTTCGTGCCTTTGTTTCCTCATCGTCTGCATCATAAGATGGGGATACTAATGGTATCAGCCCCACCAAGTGGCTTTAAAGTTTAAAGCACATAGCGCAGAACACATTCGAAGCATTCTATTAATGTTCCTTATCATCCTAGCCATGCTTCATGGACTCTTGTTGAAATCCTTCAGTTTGAATTTGTTAAAACACATTTGAGTCCAGGGTTTTCTGCTTTTATTTTAAAATGTCCACTATATATCCTCTCCCCAGCCTTGAAAGAATGCCCTGGCACTCTTTTCCTTTTTTTTTCTTCTAACTCCTCTAGGAAACTCCAATTTCAGTGAAGGGCATCTCATCAGTCCTGGGTCACCCATGACAAATGTTTTTTATTACCAGCTGATTACAGTTAACCCTAATTTCTGTCATGACAGCCATATAGTGCATTCTATTTCAATAGAGCTGTTTCTAGCTGTGACTTTTTGAGCCTCTGTAGATGTAATGCTAGTTTAATTCTTGCCATCTCAGGCAGGAGACTTGTGCAGCTGAACTCGTGATTTGCACATTTGTTCTCTCTAGATCTCATTATTACTTGGTGGGGCTAGTTCCCTCCAGACATATATTCACTAAGTGGTCTCACCTTCTGGTGAAGAGAAGGGAACACCAGTTCTTCCAACTTCGCAGTGTATGTATGTATTTACTTGACAATTTGGGAACCGAGTAACAATTACCTAATCCTTTTTTGTTGCTTTGTTTTCCAAGACATGACTAGAGCTTAGTATCTGACCCTTTGGCTCATTGGTGCCCATTCTGCCATCTAAGTGAACCATTTTTGATCATACCAACATTGTTACGAAGGGTGATTGGAGGAATCATGTATAAGAATACATTGCTTGATTAGTGCAGTTTTCATTCTTCAGAACAAATCCAACTTTTGAAGCAGAAAGTCAGGTTCCATTCATTTGAGGATATCTCAGCTGCCTTCTAAACAGAGAGTATTGCTAAGGGCAGATAAAGTAGAAATCTCTGAAAGTGTATCGACCACAGTTCTCAAGCACATACTTCTAGGGCACCTTAATGAGAAGGGACAGGTATGATTGTCAAGAAGTGAGGTTCACTCTCACCTTTCCCTGTGTACCGGGGTGATGAGAACACCACGGGGAAGCCTTTCTTTCCCTTACTACCATGCTTCACTGAAATGACAGTGGCCCCACACTGGGAATTGCACTGAAAGCAATACTTTAGAATTACATGCTCTTGGGCTCAGAGGAAAGAAATGAGGCTCACATATAAGTGTGTGTGTGTGTGTGTGTGTGTGTGTGTGTGTGTGTGTGTGTGTGTTGTGCTGGTACTAGGACTTGATCACAGGGCCTTGCTCTCTCCTTTGGCTTTTTCACTCAAGGACAAGGCAGGCACTGGAACACTTTAGCCACACCTGCACTCCCTGCTTTTTGTTGATTATTTGGAGATAATTGTCTCACAGGACTTTCCTTCCCAGGCTGGTTTTGAATCTTGAATCATAATCCTCAGATCTCAACCTCCTGAATTGCTAGTATTATAGATGTGAGCTACCAACAGCACATGTTTTTAATGATTTCCCAGACTCTCTGATGTCCAGAAGCAATTTAAACCCAGAACTTGATTAAATGTGTATAGGAGTAAGGAATTCAATTCCTATTCTCCAAACGCTCATAATCAAAGAATTCAGAGTAAGTATCCAGTAGCCCATTAAAAATTAATTAATTATATGAAATGAAACCTTAAGAATAGCTAGCTAGATTGTTTTATTTATGTTTAGCAAACATTTCTCCATTTCCAACGTCTTCAAAATGACTTGGCACCTTTCCTGTCACTATATCGAACTTAGTCATAGGCTTGACTCAGTCAAACCCCATGTTAATGGTTGTTGTTCACTTCCTGCACCGGTTCCTGTTAATGCTGAGTTATTCCGGGGGATGCCATGGGACACAGTAGCAGAGCAGTCATGCTTGGCACTGCTGTGTCTTCTCGTCGGTCTGGGTTCTTTAAGCTCCTATCTGTGGTTCTCTCTTGCATTGGCCACAGTGACCTTCCTGCTTTTCTGCAAAGAGATCAAGTAGATATGAAAGGCATAAAGACATCTTCTAAAGATGTCTTTGCCATTCCAAAAAGGGAACAAAAGGAAAAAAATGCCCCAGTGAAATATCATTTCAAAGGCAGCTTTGGCTCCACGTGTTTTTTAAATATTTTTGAATTCCTTGTATTGCACAGATAATGTTGGATAGTTGTTCTTCATAATAGTTAGAAGTAGTTTTACTTTAGAATGAGGAAAATCAGGAAATGAAATCTGGTTTTAATAAAGTTAACTACTTGTCTTGATTTTGACATGCATACAAGTTTCCTGCTGAGGTAATTTCATGACACTTTTACTAACGCTTGTGTTTCTTTACCTGACTTTTATGTAATAGTAGACCTGTGTTGCCAGGCTATTGTGTCATTAGTTCCTTAAAAGCCATTTAGTAGTTAATTGGTTTTGAGGTAAATTTTTTAAAAATGTCTTTAGGTACACATGACTGTATCACAATTACATAGTTAAAACCAACCACGAGAGAAAACTCTGCGTGCGTTTAGATTGTTACATATAGACTTTTGCATGTTAATGTGCAGAAAATATTATACACAATGTTCTTATTACAGACTAATGTTAATTTGAAGGAATCAATATCCTGTCTTTTGTATGTTTTCCTGCCTGTTCTAGGGCTTAAACTCACAGTCTGAGCTTTTTTGCTGAAGGCTAGTACAGCTTAATTTCTAGCTTTTTGTTTTGGTTTGGTTTTGGTCGATAATTAGAAATAAGAGTCTCACAGACTTTCCTACTCAGGCAGGCTATGAACTATCATCCTCAGATCTCAACCTAGAATTACAGGAGTGAGCCACCAGCACACACAGCGTTACCTGTCTTTTTTTTTAATTAATAAAAAAGATGTTAAGCATCATGTGACACAACAAATGACTTTTTGAGGTCCTTGTGCAAATCCATGTTCATTTCCATGACTTAGGAAATGATTTTCAGTTGCAGAGTTGTGACACAGCCTTGCTTCTTCACGTGGATCACATTCAAACCTGTAGTGCACTTTGTCTGGGGTGACTGAAAGCAGCTCTTTTATGGGATGGGCCAAGCACACTGTTTTGACTGTTTTCACAATAAACTCCAATCCATACAACTGAGTTGATTATGTGGAAAACCACAAATCCACATTGACAGATACGAAGGCTGGAAAAAAATGACTTGGCCACATTTAAGCTTTGTATAACATGTTATTTCACTGGAGAATAGATCTTGCATATAACTGCAACATGGGAAGCTAAACAATATTTACAGCTAATCTTAACCTAGTATACAACTTGGATTACTTAGTGTAGTATTTGAAGAAGAGAAATGACATGTTGAAAATGTAAAAAGTAGACATTCAAAAGGAGATATTAAATAACAATTTACAGGAATAACTCAACAGTATAGTATTACAAGCAGTCTATGTGTATACCAGTTGGAACAAAATGGGTTTTTGAAACTTGGGTTGAATGTTTATTGAGTTGCTATCTTATTTTTATAAGTAATGACTCAGCAAACAGCCACTTATGAACAACACAGCTCAATGCTTTTGTAAAGTTTTATTTGTTTGCAGATTGTCTCTAGCTGTTTCCATGATTGAATTTCAGAGTTGCTTAGACACAGTGTAAAACCCTATGGCCTTAAAGGCTGAAATAAACTATTACTATCTCACTCTGTAGAAAAACTTCACCAAACCTTAAACTAAGTTGAAATGAAGTTATCTATCATAAAAATTTTACTTTATGAACTATTAACAAAAATATGCCAGCTGAATTATAAAAAGCCATCAGTTATAAGAAGCATCCTCATTTTTAGAAATGCTAAAACAGGAAAAAATAGTATATGAAAATTGATACATTATATATAAATATAAACTGTACCATTTGTATTCACATGGATAAATCTCATGTTTAATATTCAAGGGTAGAACAATTTGTTAGAATAATTTTAACAACATACTGTCATTTGTTCTTTGGGGGGGTGTGCACGTATGTGCATGCTGTTACCAGTACTTGAACTCAGAACCTCATACTACCCTGTTTGGCTGGCACTGAACTACTGAGTCACATCTCTATTCCAGCTTTTTGGCTGGTTAATTACAGATGGAATCCTTCAGACTTTTCGGCCAAGTCTGGCTTAGAATTGTGACTCTCAAATTTCATCCTCATGAGTAGCTAGGATTGCAGGTGTGAAACACCAGCACTCAGCTTTCGAAATGACTCTTTGCAAACCCACAACAATATTATGAATTTCTATGAATGCAGATTATATATAGGTAGCCTAAATGAATTGGAAAGAGCTAAGTAAAATTGATGGTAGAACTATTACAAGGGAGAGGGACAAGGATGACATGGGAAATTTATTGGTAATGTTCAGCTAAATGAGATATTTTATTGAGAAAGGTAATTTTAACTTAGAAAGATAAATGTTTATCATAGGCAATTTACAAATACGCCAGACTGTAAAAAATAATTTAAAAAATATCCTAAGAAAATCTGAAAAGAAATATTTCAAAATATTAATAGTGATAAGATTTTATGGTAGAAATTTGAGTGATGACCCTTTTATCATAATTCACAATAATTCTAAATAACTTCATGGGTAAGTAAGAAAAGATGAGTCATATTCTTTCTGTCTCAATCAAAAGAGATTAAGGTTTGAAAACAGGTACATGCTAATCAATTACCTGACATTACAGCCTAATCCTGTTTTTCTACTGGGGCATTAAGATTAAACAACATGCAAGTCAGGGCCAAACTTTATAGTTCAAACATTTTTCATAATAGTAGTACAGCTAATCTTTAAATACAGTGCACTTTATTCCTGACCACAAGAAACCGCCAAGTAGGAAAGTTAAATGTCAGGTGCATTTTACTGCACAGAAATAGCTTGCTATGAGTCATGTTTTTGAGGTGCTCATGCCATTTCTTTCAGCCTGACCTCACTTGTTTTGAAATGTGCATTGTGATTTTATGCAATTTTATGTTATTGCATGATATTCAGATACTCTTCAATAAATGTCATTTGTCTAGAGCAGGACTTTCTAAAATAGTCTCTGTAAGGGGTATTCAGAAGTTCAAGACTGCGAGGTATTAATTTACTATGACAGGATTTTTTAAATTTATTTTTCTCTGACTAGGGAACTTACTCACTTACTATGGCTTTGACTCAGTTTGAGTTTGAGGAGTTTGTGGTTTGATTTGGCTTGATTTAGGTTTTTGAGACAGTGTCTCACTGGGATGTCCAGGCTGGCCTAGAACTCACTCTCCATCTTCCAGCCTCAGCTTCCAGGATTGTCCAGCATGAGGATTGTCAGAAAATAAAGTAAATCAGGCTCAGAGAAGGGACATGTGCTTTCACTAGTATATGGAAGTTAGATATAAAGTATAACCCTATGCACATATACAAAGTGTTAAGCATATATCTGGAAACACAATGAACTAAAGTATGGGAAGGATTCCAGTGGTGAATGACTGACTGTAAACTGACTGAAAACCAGGTAGGTGGATAAAAGAGAGCATACCAATGGACAGAGCAAGGTTGGCAAAGGGAGTCACAATACTCAGTGTACATATCTGAAAATGGAAATAAGTAAATTACAAGTATGGAGGCGTTGGGAGAGATGGGGGCAAAGGATGATGGGAGACATAGATCAAGATGTATTATACTCATAAATGGATAGGTTTCAAACCCCTTTGTACAATTGCTTAAGGATAATGAAAAAATTTTTAAAGAAACTTTTTTTTAAAAGGAGAAGAAAAGTGAAAAGAAATGAGATACATGTAGGGAGGTGGTGGCAAGGAATATGGGGTTTGTGACTCCATAATGAGACCTAATTCTAAGCTAGACCCCAAGGAGAGAGGGCTGTGCATCTCACGACATGACTTCACTTTTCTATTTTCCAGTTCAATTTCACCATTTAGTATTGAGAGCACAAGGCGCCAGAGACGCTCTGAATCCCCAGACTCCAGGAAACGGCGCATCCACAGATGTGATTTTGAGGGATGCAACAAAGTGTACACAAAAAGCTCCCACCTGAAGGCTCATCGGAGGACACACACAGGTACGGGTCCACTGGCCTTTCCCCTGCGGGTCAGTGGGCATTCCAAGAAGGCTCTGTCCTAAATCCAAACCATCAGTGTGCCATTGCACTGCTTTATACTCACCTGACATGAATCTGTCTTGAGTCGATTTCTTTCCTCTGGACAGAATGTATCCTCTGGCTCTTTATTTAAAACATAGCTTAAGTCTTAGTGTACTTCAGAAATCAGTGAAATATTTCCTCTGTTTCAGAGGCCTTTTAAAATAGTATGGATACAGTAACCTTGATAATCTGTATCTTTTCGGTTATCGTCTTTCAAGCAGCAAATAATATTGATATCTACATAGAACTACGTGTTTTAAAAACATGTTGCTGGTGTCTCATGCCTGTAATCTTTGCCACTCAGGAGGCTGAAATCTGAGAATCACAGTTTAAAGCGAGTCCAATCAGACAAAATTTCAGTGCTGGAATCAATCCAGGGCTTTTCATACATTTTCCTGTGGCTTTATTCCAGATCCTACAGAGGTTTTAAAATAATCTACTTATCACAAAGACGAAAATTGAGTGGCATTAACTTCCCACCAATAGACTGTGATTACATTCATACAGAAAGTGTAGACAATTTTTTTGTTGTTTTTTTGGTCGGTCATGGGGCTTGAACTCTAGGCCTGGGCACTGTCCCTGAGCTCTTCGGCTCAAGGCTATTCCTCTGCCACTTGAGCCACAACATTACTTCTGGTTTTCTGGAGGGTAATTGGAGATTTGATTCTCACAGACTTCCATGCCCATGCTAGCTTTGAACTGCAATCCTCAGATCTCAGACTCCTGCATGGCTAGGTTTACAGGCATAAGCCACCAGTGCCTGGCTATGAGTCAGTTCTCATTACTGACTCTGCTATATGAGTAATCTGTCTTCTTTGACTTATCACATATTTTGAGGTCTTCTTGTTCTAGAGTTTTCTAAAGAAAGTATTTGCCACATTTTTACACAGACACTTCTATTCATCTTATCCCAGAGAGAGAGGCAGTGCCAGAAAGGAAGGATTTTTAATCAGGCATTATTAATGGATTTAACTCTAGGACACTGAACAATTGAATCTCATGAGTTTTAAAATAGGCTGTGAGATGAGATGTAATATCATTTATATACCACAATTGAAAGCATTATAAACCTTGAATGCTGAAGACTAGTTATCCAGCTTGGCTTATTAATAATATGAAATCATGGAGTTGAAAGTTCATGATGGGCTTTATCTATGGCAGAGTCTTAGAATGCCTCCTATTGAAAACATCTCTGGCGTGTCATCTCACAGAGAAGGATCATTGCTACATAGTTCCTATACCCTTACACCCATTTCCTGTGATTTCATTTTCACAGCAACCTGATGGATGCAGCTGGTAGGGTCCTGTCTCCTCCTGCATAGCTCCTGCCACCATGACTAATTTTCTCACCCTTCCTTTTCTACTTCATGTGACATCTTACTCTGAAAGACACGTTGGATAAAATTCCAGGGCAGAGACCTGGTGTCTTCACAGTGTACAGTCTCCTCTTTGGCTCTCAGAACCTTCTAGATGCAGGGGATGCCTTCAGAGATCTCATTGAACTTCTCTGTTACTGCCCCTCACAATGTTGTCCTGAATTGATGATATCCTCATTTCTCCAAACCACACACCAATCCATTCTCTCCATCCTGTCTTTCCAGATATCGTAGCTCATCACCGGGTCTTTATAAGTCTTGGTGCCACATGGCAGGAACAAAGCAATGTCACTTGTTTTGGCTCTGCCATCTGAATTAAGAAACACTGCTGATTAGATGATGCTTCTCCCTTGTCCCTATGAAAACTGTCGTTCCGACCAAACACGCAATGGTATATTACAGTCTGAGTGACTCCTACAATGATGGCTTTCCTTGGGAGCCATATGTGTCCTCGCTGGCTGCAAGACAGTATCTTCATTCTGTTATCATTACCTTGAGGTCGCACAAATCTTTTTCAGTCACTGTATTGATTAGGACCCACCATTCTAATTAAGTAAAACCCTTTCCCACCCATCTTGTTAGCTTTCTTCTTGAGCTTCTCCATCTTTGCCAAGTTGCTTAATGGATGTATTGACTAGGACAGGTTCAAAGTAAATGCCCTGAGACAAGACCTAGAGAAGTCACCCAGCTAGGTCATCATTCCTTAATAAATAGCTTAGAACCCACACCATTATCCTACCTCCAACCCACATCTGTTTATCTTACAGCCATCCACTTAGCAGACAGAAATAATTGGCTCTCTAGATCTGAGGGTTTTCCAACTGTGTAGACTCAACCAATCTTGGATTGAAAATAATAAAAATGAAAAACTTTCATCTGTATTGAACATACAGAAAGCTTTTTGTCTTGACATTATTCTGTAATGATATAGTGGCTATTTATGTACTGTTACATATGAGAAGGTATCTGGGGGGTACCTGACATATTCAGGGAGATTCCTGTTAGCCAAATGCAAAGCTGTTTTGAGTCTTGACCATGTACAGAATATAATACCTGAGGTGGCATGGAATTCCCCTCAGACGCCAAGAGATGACTTTAATCTATTGGCCTAGTCTCCTGAACTATCAAATAACTTTTTTTTGGCAGTTTTAAGTGCAGATGACCTTGAACTTATCTCTATACTTCAGGTTGGCTTCAAATTTGTGATCCTCCAACCACAGCTTCCCATGTGTTGAGATTATAGGCATGCATACACCACCATGCTTGGCTCAAATATCCATTTCTTAATATAAATAAAGAATGAGGCAAGTTTCCAGATGCTCATACAGCTCTATCTTCTCAGGAGGCTGAGATCTGAGGATAGACCTGCCCAGACAAATTCACAATACTCTTATCTTCACTTAACCAGCAATAAATTAGATATATAGAAGTTCATTCAAGTGGTAGGATGCCAGCCATGCGTTTGAGGCCTTAAAATTTCAGCCCTAGTCCCTGAACATATAAAGAAGAAAGAAAAGGAGAGAAGGAGGGAAGAAAGAAGAGAAATTAGATTAATTTCCTGAAACTGGTTCAAAAGAGCCATGTTGACTTCTGATTTAAAATTATGCAAAAGATTTCATAACTTAATGTTCAAAATGAAATCAAAGCTCATTGCATAGAAATTCAGGTTGGGTTACATGCTTTAAATAAATATCTTCTGAACCTTACCTCTGCTTCAGGCATATTGGGCAAGTCATTTTGTGTGACCGATAATAATTAAAGTGGAGTTGGGATTATAACTGATGACTTACAAAAGGCACACACGCTATGGGAGGGAGTGAGCAGCAATGAGAACCATTCTTTAAGAAAGTCACTGATTCTTCCTTTAAATCTTAAATCCTTCTGTCCTTCTTAGTAGCTGGTCAGTTATCTGTTTACTTAAGACAGTATTTGAAACAGATTTTTCGAAATGTGAAAAGGGAACAGTTTTTAGTTTTTAAGAAATTTACAGTGAAGAAAAAGAAATCCTAAGGCTTTTTTCTTTTAAAAGAATATATTTTTGTTATGCTATAGTCCTGATAAAACCATGATGATATGGACAAGTATTTTTTAAATGTCGTAAATATAGTAATGCTTACTAGTGCTAAGCTTCTTTTTTTTTTAATGTATTTGCTCTAAGTGGTACAGAAATTTTTTTTGAAGTGACTTTTTTTTATTGTAATTAGTAAAAGGGTTACATGATATTTGCCAGATAGAAGGTGCATTAATTCACATACATTGATACCCTTTCACATGTCTTGGTACCAGTTTCCCTCCCCCCCACACCCCCCACCCGTCTTGGTTTTTCCCCCAGTGCTAAGCTTCTTAAAATCAAACTCCACATTAAAATGAAGATATAGCCAGATGCCAGTAGCTCACACCTATAATTCTAGCTACACAAGAAACTGAAATCTGAGGATCACAGTTCAAAGCCAGCTTGGGCAGGAAAGTCCATGAGACTCTTATCCCCAGTAAACCACTGAAAAACCAAAATTGCACTATGGCACAAAGTGGAAGAGCACTAGATTTGAGTGAAAGAGCTCAAAGACAGTGCCCAAGCCTTGAGTTTAAATCCCATGACCAGCCTTCCTCCTCTCCCCCAAAAAGATACATCTCAGCAGCCACATGATAACATTATCAAGTGATTTCTTATTCAAATTCACCAGTCTAATTTCAGCATCTCTTCTCCATGATTGATGCAAAGCATAGTGTGTTCAATCTAATAAAGAGAGTATCTAAAGCAATGTAGTCAAGTCCAATCTGTGCTACGCATAAGTACCACTCTAGATTTCCCTCATTTTAAGAACTGTATCACTAGAGAAACTTCTGAAGTACACCACAGGAACACTCAGGCGCCAGTGATTCTTACAGCCACTAGATGGGGCACAAGAACCAGATGTTAAGCCTAAAGAGAGCTCTCCTGGTATGTGTGACATGATATGAAATGGAACGTGACTGTTAGTGTTCTACAGACTTTGGCAGTTTCATGATGAAGAAAACAGATAAAGTTAAGCTTAAAACCAGTTTCATTAAAAAAAAAACTGAATGTACCATGTAAAAATATTCCATTTCAAATGAATCTGGAAATACATTATACTCTAAATAGCAAATCTTCTGTGATCTATAGCCAATATTCTTTAGTGTTCATTTTAATTCCTGTAAAAACGGTGCACCTGTAATTTTTAAAAAATCATACCGATAGATCCTGCCTGTAATCCTAGATCTCCAGTTACACACCAGAAACATAGTTGCAAGCAGAGTGTGGCTTATGTGGTGGAGCACTAACCTTGAACAAAACAAAAGCTCAAAGTTAGTACCCAGACAATGAATTTAAGGCTTAGTTCAAGCACGTGCGCGCGCGCGCGCGCGCACACACACACACACACACACACACACACACACACACACACACACACACACACAAAGTGAGTGACTTTACACCTGTGGTTTATGCCTGTAACCCTAGCTATGTAGGAAGCTGAGGTCTGAAAATCGAGGTTCAAAGCCAGTCTGGGCAGAAGAGTCTCAATTAACCACTCAAAAACCAGAAGTAGGCCAGGAGTTTAGCCTAATGTTAAAGTGCTTGCCTAGCATGCACAAGGACCCAGATTTGATTCCTCGGTACCACATACATAGAAAAAAGCCTGAAATGGTGCTGTGGCTCAAGTGGTAGAGCTCTAGCCTTGAGAAAACTCAAGAACAGTGGTCAGGCCCTGAGTTTAAGGCCCAGGACTGGCAAAAAAAAACCAAAAAACAAAAACAAACAAAAAAACCCCACAGAAATAGTGCTGTAGCTCAAGGACAGCACCCCAGGCCTTGAATACAAGCCCCATAACAACAACAAAACAACAAAAAAAGAATTTTAATTCTGTAGGTTGCTAAAATAATCTTCCCCTACCTTTACAAATGAAGGAAATGATACATTCATCATTCTTGCCTTGAGGAACAGGACTGTGATTAATAGCAAGGACTATAATCAACCAATTTATTACATAGTAACTACCTTTCATTTTACATGAAAAATAATGTACATGTACCACCTAAGATCCCTATATATACATTGATTGTGTTATCTTTTATCACATCAGTTCTTGCTACTATTTGTTTGTTCCTTGCTTCTAGTTTGACATCTTAGTTACTGGATGAGATGGTGAGATGCTGGGAGGGAATTCCTGCAGACAGTACCTGGCTTTACAACAGCTGCTTCCAGTGTCCTCGGGAGCCCAGTTACTCACCGTCTCTGGATCTTTCTTTCAACTAATAGGGAGCTTCTGCTCATACTTCACATCTTTATCAGGAAGTTAACTGCTCATCCCAAATAAAGCCCAGCTCTGGTCCCTTCCTCCTACCTCATAACGTTCTACTGCACACTGGCTAAGTTTAAAGAAAAGAGGTTTAGCCAGGCACTCAGGCCTGTAATCCTAGCTACCCTACTCAGGCTGAAATCTGAAGATCTTGTTTCAAGCCAGCACAGGCATGGAAGTTCATGAGATTCTTATGCCCAGTTAGCCACCAGAAAACCGGAAGTAATACTGTGGCTCAAAGTGGTAGAGTACTAGCCTTGATCACAAAAACTCAGTCCTTGAGTTCAACCCCCACAACTGAAAAAGAATAAAAAGGGACCAGGGGGGTTGATTTTTGTTTCACAGTTTCAATACAAGGTTGAAGTGTTCTGTCTGATGGTGTTCTTGCCAGTAAAGTCCTGAAATGGCTGGAGTGGGACAGAAGGTAGGGAGATAAGTGAGAGGCCTAGCCTAACTGGTCTCTGTGTCAGACCCACTTGAGAGATAGCTCACTCATCTCTTAGACCGTTGATCAGTCTTATGGTTGGATTAACCCAGCAATGAGGATAGAGTTCTTAAAGATCCTGTCTCTTTAAATCTCACAATGGACTCAGTGGTGGCTCACACCTATAATCCTAGCTACTCAAGAGGCTGAGATCTGAGGCACAAAAGGACCTGAGACTCTTATCACCACGGGAAATAGGGCTTGGCTCAAGGGATAGGACGGTAGCCTTGAGCTGAAGAGCTCAGGGACAATGCCTAGTCCGAGTTCAAGCCCCATGATCCACCAAAAAGAAAAAAAATCTCACAATGGGACTCATTTTTCATCATGAATTTGGGAGGAATTTAGACTGTAACAGTGATTGCTGACACATGAAAGAATACATTTGTGTGTGTGTGTGTGTGTGTGTGTGTGTACTCAAGCACAAGTGTGCAACGTGGTATTAGGGCCAGAGCCCAGGGCCTATGCATGATTTCTTAGCCTTTCCACTCGAAGCTAGCA
The DNA here is from genome assembly GCF_031878675.1 of Megascapheus bottae. Lineage (NCBI taxonomy): Eukaryota > Metazoa > Chordata > Mammalia > Rodentia > Geomyidae > Megascapheus > Megascapheus bottae. The sequence goes on from NC_143519.1 coordinate 25,171,913, forward strand.
CCCTAACACTTGAGCCATAGCTCCACCTCCAGCTTTTTGCTGGCCAGTTGGAGAAAGGAGTCTCATGGCTTGCCTAGCCAGGGTTATTATAAACCACCATCCTCAGATCTCAGCCTTGTGAGTTATATAGGATTACAGACAGCAGCCCTCAGTGCCTGACTTGACATGCGAGAATATAACCAAAAGTATTACTAAGTTTGAAGTCAGGAATTAAGAGTAAAAAACTGATTCTGGCTCATAATTGGTACACATAGAGAAGCTACCTAGCTTTTATGAATTTCAGGTTTTCTTTTGTAACTTTGAACCAAGTTTTATAGAAAAACAAGCCTCATTACAAAACCATTATATTAGATAGTTTTATATCTCAGATATACTTACTAGCATAACATAGGGACTCAATAATTATTTGAATTAAAATTATAAGAGTATGGTATAGCTGTTGTTTTACATTTTTGAGACCAGAAGCTTCAAAATTTAAAAATCCAAACAATTTAATAATTTAGTATATACACAACAAGCTGTGTGTGTGTGTGTGTGTGTCTGTGTGTCTGTGAATTTTTTACTTGCCAGTACTGGGGTTTGAACTCATTGTCTTATGCTACATACTTGGCTCTGGCTGGTGCTCTGCTACCTGAGCCACAACTACAGCAAAGCTTTTTGCTTGTTATTTTAGAGATGGAATCTTGAAACATTTTTCTACCCAGGCTGGTTTCAAACTGATCTGTCAGGTCTCTGAATAGCTACAGGTGGGAGCTCCTAGCTTTTGGCTTGCAATTATATAATCTCTTCAGTTGGGACTCTACTAAATTTAAAACTTATACACATTGAATATGAGTGCAAGGATGAGGGAGGCTTTGGGGATGTCTAGCGTGTGTGGTTAGGAGTAAGGAATGCTATTCACAGACACTGATAAATCACAGCGGAAGGATCTGCTGCACCCCTGGCTTAGCTGTGAAAGTATTTATCTCATTTTCACTGCCTACGTAACTACCTGGAAGGGGGTGGGAATAGGTCACCTGCCCATGTCTGGATGTTGGAAAAGCAGTAGAGCTGCCATCAAGACCCTGGTTTATCTGGGCCCTGTGCCATTGTCATTGCACCCAGTCTCAGACAAGCTTGCTAATAGTCTGCCTCACTCATCCCTTTGCTACAGTCACTTGCTATGCACATCTCCGTGGCAGCACTGATATAATGTTTCCCTTTCAGGGATATTGAAGTAATGAGAGAGCAAGAGAGTTTAGCAGTTTATGTTTAAGATTTCTCTCCAGTCTAGCACAAATTCACCGTCAGAAAACCAGTGAAAAAATGTGAATTGAAAGCATTCCATCATTAACTAAGATTAAGTGGTGCTTGCTCCGTGCATAAATCCTTTGCATATTAATAGAATAATGTGAAGGTGAAGACAACAAGACTGGTGTGAGACAGCTTCATGTGCAAACACCCACCATGACAGCACCATAGGAGAGGCCGGGGGTTGTTTTACCTGTGGATGCTGCCACAATGGCACTGAGGAAGTAGGTGGGTACAGTGATATGGAGTCTCCCCAGCAAACATATTTGAGTGCCACCTCAATCCGGGACACTCTTCCACCTATTCTCACTCTAGGTTAATAACGGCAAGCTGTGGACCTGTTACAAGAATTACACTTTTCTTTAACGGCTGAGGAAGGAGGAAGTTCTTTAACGCTATCAGAGAATTGCTAATTAGGAACACATTAGACCAAAGTTGTACAATGAAAGATCTGAGTACAAGTAACTGTGTTGTATAGATAGCATTCGATTCAATTTTGGTTTCTTGTTATTATAAAAGGTTTACTTTATTGACTTAGGTGTCCCTTAGGTTGGTTGGTTGATTGGTTGGTTGGTTGGTTTATGCCAGTCATGGGGCTTGAACTCTGGGCCTGAGCACTGTCCCTGAAAGCTCTTCAGCTCAAGGATAGTGTTCTACCCCTTGGAACCACAGTGCCACTTCTGGTTTTCTAGTGGTTAATTGAAGATAAGAGTTTCACGAACTTTAGTGCCTGGGCTGGCTTTGAACCACGATCCTCAGATCTCAGCCTCCTGAGTAGCTGGGGTTACCATTATGAGCCACTGGCACCTGAAATACTTGTTCACCTGAAAAATACTTGTTCACTTTTATTTTTATTTTACTTTGTGGAAACATTCTTAAAATGGTTATTACTAAATAGTAGTACCAAGAAGTGACAATTCCATGTCACGTTCAGTGCTTCTTGGTCATTGTCACCACCTTCCATCATAGAAAACAACCTCCTGCCAAGTATTATCATATTTAAATAAGTATATTACTAAAGGAATTTGTGTGTTTGGACCCTGTTCATGTTAGCAAATAGATCCTGGATAAATGGTGGGAAATTAAAACTGTTAATAATGTCTTGATGCACTTTCCTTTGTTTTGGGATCTGTTGTATCCACATACTTATCAAAGCCACGTGAAGAGACAGAGCGCAAGGGGTGATATTGTTACAGACAGCATCTTTGTTCCTATTCCATTGGAGAAGAAACTCGATATTCATTGTTGGTTATCTTACTTGGACCGGCAAACTTAACTGCTATTCCTAGGACATTTGTAGTTCTAATGGGATTACTAAATACAGATAACAAGGAACTGTTTTAGTAGGATATCTAGTCACTAAAGAATATGTAAAATGTTCACTCATAATGCTCCATGTTAATTCAACTAAAATGTTTTGTAATGAATGATACAAAGAATTATAAAGTAAATTTATTGCCTTAAAGATTAAAATAAACTTGGGGTTGGGGATTTAGCTCAGCAGAAGAGCCCTTGCCTGGCAAGTGCAAGGCCACGAGTTTGGTCCTCAGCTTTGGGGGTGGGGGAAAACTAAAATAAACCATGGTAAAGCATTTGCCTCTTGTGCCAAAAGACTTAGGTTTGATCCCAGCACACGCACACACACACACACACACACACACACACACACACACACACACACACACACACATTGTGTTCATCTGAGCAACAAATGAAAGGCTAAATTACGTTGCGAATCTTAGAGTTTTTTTTAAGATAGGGATTTCATTTTTTGCAGAAATAAGCTGTATGTATAGCACTAGTTTAAATGAAACTCTCACGCTTCTTTTCCTTTTCCAAAGTATGTATTCTAATTCATTAGACCAGAAAAAAATCATAGAACGAATAGAATGCGAGCAGTTTACTGTGCGTCTCCCAAAGTAGATTACTTTTTGTTGCCTCTTTGTTCTATTTTTAAAAGGAAAGGAAGTATTTGAATTTCAGTGGTTTCCATTCAGTTAATCAACAAGTATTTATTAGCACAAAGCACTGAGCTGGGGCCTGGGGATGTGATGAGGAAGGGAACTTCTAGGCCATTTCTGCCTCGTCATGAGTGAGGCAGAAAATAAATAGGAGGGGCTAAAACATAAATACAGGAAAACAAAGCCATGAAACTAAGAAAAGATAGACCACCCTATGGAAATAAAATAGAGCGGTTAGCTGAGCAAGTGTTCTGTGTTCAGAGCTGGCAAATGGAATAATCCAACTGGGGCAGATAAGGAATACTCATTCTTCTAGACTTGAGTCTAGAAAGTTCTCCAGTGGGAAAGATGAATAACTCTGTAAATTAGGTTCCTGCTCCCCCAGTCTTCTCACAGCAGAGCAGGACAGGTCTTATTTAAATGATAAATACTAAGTAAAAGTTTGAAAATATGTATGGTTTTTGGAACTAGATGGAGTTGTGAATGGATTCATTTCTACTTGATTTTAGAGTGAGAAGAATGAGACTGGTGGTTGGTACCCATCCTGTCTGTCTTAGTAGTTGGAACTCAAGATCTCAGTCTGCTTATCCAGTTTTAACCAGATATTCTGGTTTATTAAAGCAGTGACTTGAAATGTGGAGAGGAGCTGTGGTTAAGTAAGACATTCTAACTGGATGACTGGGTGAAATAGAGTTCATTATTGCAACTGATTCAACAGAGAGATATCAGAGTTAATGTCCTAAAGCTCTTAAAGACAAGGAACACAGAAAACATTGTATATCTCACAGAATAATATCTTAATAAAGGTATCTACTATAGGATGGCTTGAAGAACTAATGAGGGATCTACTTGGCATTACAAATAATTTAACAATCAGTTAGTCTAGACAAGTTTAGAGGGGTTGGAGGGAGTAGAGACTAGCATACTGATGATTTGTTTAGTTGAATCGACAAGACAAAGTGAATCCAACACATTAAGTTATATATTGGTCTTGGGGGTTTATTCAATGATTTTACCTGTAGAATGTTTTGAAAATTCTGAATCAGGATAGACCATTAGTCAACCAAAATTCTTAATTCACTTCTTACAGATAGCAGGCAGGATCTATTTTTGACCTATCACTTATATTTGTTTGCAAACAAAGATAGATCTTGAACTTCCTAACTATAAGACTACATCCTCTTTCGTTCTCTAGGCACATAGTATGTGTAGCATTGTGTCTCATAGCCAGGCCTTAGGAGTAGGGAATTCAATCACAGTTGAAGAAGCTGTGTTCTAAGCAGCTTTTCTCTCCAGCCTCTGATCCAGTTGCAGGCTGGAGATTGGAACTATATTTATTTGGCCATTCATTCTGCCTGTTTTAAAGTTCCAGAGAATTGAACCCTCAAAAGACAGGTTAGCCTAGTGGATGACTCCAGTAATCTCAGCTCTTTCTTGGTCTCAGCTTTCTGTTTCCTCATCTTGAAAGTACTTCATTTCCTCCCAAATCTAGATTTCTGTGAACTTTCATGAACTATTTGAACAGAAACCAGAAGACAAGATAGGAATCTTGATTCTGTGTGTGTGTGTGTGTGTGTGTGTGTGTGTGTGTGTGTGTGTGTGTGTGAGAGAGAGAGAGAGAGAGAGAGAGAGAGAGAGAGAGAGAGAGAGAGAGTGTGTTTCCCTCCCTGCTCGTATGCAAATTCCATTCCTCAAATGAAACAGATTGTCACAGCAAATAAGTTGAGCCATGAATGTAATGAAGATCATTTGTCAGTGTCTGGTCCCTGTAACATTATAAAAGTTAAACAGGGACATATTTCATAAATGCACTTCTGAACCTAAGAAAATGCCTATGCTTCCTGTTGCTAAAGGTGTTCTTTTCGTTGCTTGAGAAAATAACAGAAGCTCATGAGAACACCGTGTTTTGTTTAGCACAGGCCTTTTGAACTGCACATTCCGCCTAGGTGAATGGCTCACCCGTCATTTTCATACACAAGGGCACCTGCCTTTTGTCTCAGCATGAATTTACCTTTCAGCGGTTCACAAGCTGAAATGGGAGGTGCCCTGAAAAAGTTATTTTTGTTTGGTCACTTTGGGGAATCCATTCAATACTTATGTTTTCTTTAGATTTTATTCTGCTTTCTGCTGGGTAAATGTCATGGAAATGCATTGAGTGACTCAATCCTTTTCTTGAACCAAAATAAAAAGAGAATACCTTCTCATAATGAATCAATGTGTGTTGACTGTTTCAAGAAAAAAAAAAAAAACCTCTGATGTGAGGTTTTTTAAAAAAAATTTCCCAGGACACTTAATTAAGTGTCCTAGGACATTTGTTCTATTTAAATAAAATTTGTGAGAACAGATGGAGAAGGGAAAAAGGAGAATAGTAGAGGGAAGATAAGAGGGAAAGGGGGAGGGGAGTGGCAGAGGCAGAGGGAGGAGAGAGAAAAAAGAAAAGCTGCTTATTTATGTAAGTTTGCACTTAACATGAACTCCAAAAGTGGAGTTGAGAGGTTTTAGGACAAAAAAAAAAGTAGCAAACTATCGTGGGTCCCCTCACCTCCTTTTTAAGGTGAAAATGATCAGATTTCTTTGTTAGATTAAAAAAAAAATAATGCCAGGGCCGGAGCCTCTGTAGCTAGCCTGTAATCCTAGCTACCCAAAAGGCTGAGATCTGAGGATCACAATTCAGAGCCAGGCCTGGCACTAAGGCCTGTTGGACTCTTATCTCCAATTAACCACCAGAAAAGGCACTGTGGCTTAAGAGGTAGAGCACTAGCCTTGAGCTGACAAACTCAGGGAACAGCCCCCAGGCCCAGAGTTCAAGCCCCAAAATCGATTAATTAAAAAAAAAAGTGAATTGTAAGGAAATGGAAAGACTTAGAAAAAATCATAGTAAGTGAAGTAAGCCAGACTCAAAGGAACATAGGCTCAATGGTTTCCCTCATTTGTCATAATCAGTAGAAACCTTGGGCTCTCCTAGCAATAGAGCAAAACCTAGATACATAAGGCCATATAGTATGATGCTAAATGAAAGGACCTCCAGGATATAGAAACAAAAGCCATATAATGAGTGATTGTTGTCCTTAATGTCCTATGTTATCTCTCATCTCTTTTGCTGTCCCTTGGTTATCTCAACTTGTTATAGTATTTCACCTTGTTATCTGATATATTGTATATATGTGTATTTGGTTATTTGAAATCAGATAGGGAAGGGGGGAAAACAAGATGAGGGGTGGAGGTGGGGGGGAGAGCAATGGGGACCAAGACATGAGAAAGGGTATCAGTGTATGTGAAGTAATGCACCTTCAGTCTGGCAAATATAATGTAACCCTTCTATTAATTACAATAAAAAAATATATGGAAAAAAAGAAAAAAGTGAAGATGGTCTTACAATTTGTGATAAGGGAATCACTGCAGAACTAACAACCTTGAAGTTGCAAAAGTATACCCCAGAAAGTAGCACAATGTCTATCACCTAGTTAGCCACCAAGAGTTTAACTTGTGATCTTTAATTTTTCTTATATACGGACAACTTCATGTTTACAAAAAAATCTCAAAATTTATTATGCATGTTATATACAGTATATATAATATAATTAGTATATATAAGGTATGTATATGTAACATATAGTAAATGTGTATACAATTATATGTATCTGTAATATACATATGATTTCATGCATATGTTTATTATATAAATATATGTGTGTTACATATGTTAGACATATATTACTTATATATTCCCTTTTTTCTATAGAAAGAAAGGAAAAGAAAAGGAGAACTATTTCATTGGATTAATATAAGAAATCAGAATTGATTATGTGATGTTGAAATTCCAAAATCAATGTTATTTTGAAGAACACATTTTCAAGGATTTTGCCAAAGGAGTTTGATGTTTGAATTTGTAGGTAAAACAGAAAAGCAAAGAATAACTATGTTCTGTTTTTATTTTGAAATTATTTGTAGAGAAAGTAGTTTGGGATAATGTATTTGTACAATTATAACTCAGATAAATTCTAGGAAACTTCTCTATTCCTGAAGGCATTCGTGGAAACCCCCATCACAGCCACTGGCATTCGTTGTGGTACAGAGCAGCTTTGTGTAGTAGCCGCCGGGCTCTGGGAAGTGTCCCGTCTCCTTTCATTATCCAAGCCAACTCTTTCCATAGGAACATCGACATGGAAAACTCATCTACCATTCTTTCCCTTCCACTGACCTTTAAAAAGTATATTTAGCCTTCTGTGTTCCAGCATGTTTTTAAAAGAAAGAAGTTTTGTTTTTTGTTAATGTTAAAGCCTTTCAGAACACTCATTCATGCATATTCTATATGCTTTATAAACTTCATATTTAACTAGTTTTGTACTCAGCATAAATTGAAGACTTACTATCTTAATATGTTTATAAAATTATGGCCTTTAAGTTCTTTCAAAGCATTCACATAAATATTATATAAGAAAACCATATAATAGGTCCTAAAAATGTTTTTTATCCATTTCTGCAACTCTCCTCAAAGGAGAGCGTTGTATGATTTATTGATATCTTTTTAATGAAATGCTAGGTTCTGGGTGGGTATAATCTCATTTGGCATGGGAACTGGATGTTCTCTCCAATGCTCATAACTTAGCCTCTAATTTTGAAAGGTGACTTGAAGATTTTGTTCATTTTCTCCTATTATTTAATGGAGAAGAAATGCATTAATATTAAAAGAATTAATATAAGGCAATAAGGGCTATGCATAAGATGTTTAATTTTGGGATAGTGGAAAAGAAATTATCCATTTTTGTAAGGATGACTTCAAAAGAAAGTCATTTGTCCCTCAGATAATTACATTTACTCTTCCTCCCCTAGTGCATCGTTACTGGAGAAAGGGGCTCCGGCTTTGTCACTTCAGACCGAACGGCTCATGAGCTTTGTCATTTAGGAGGAAATTGTGTTTCTGAGGCCAGTTTCTCTGTTATTGGATGTTTGTTTATTCTACTTGATCACATGCACAGACTGCTCTTCACTTTTGTACTGTTTTCTTCACTGCACATCTGTGATTTCAGATAAATCCTGGCTGCCAGTTGTCACTTTTCCTGCCTCCCTACCCTTGTCCTGTGTGTGTGTGAGCACATGCATGCGCATGCAAGTAAGCTATATGTACAACTTTTGATTTAGCAATGGCAACTTTATTTTTTTTCAATTTAATTTTGTTGTCAGGGTGATGTGCAGAGAGGTTATAGTTACATATATAAGATAGTGAGAACATTTCTTCTTGAGCATTGTTACCCACTCCCATGTTTTTTTTTTTCCCACTTTCCCTCCCTCCCAACCCCTGCCTTCCCATCAAATTATAAAGTTCATTTCCAACATATCGTCTTGTATCATTTTTACCCTGGTTCACTCTTTGTCCTTCATCTCACCATTTTTTGTTCCCCTTTCCTTTGCTAATTTAGATAAATGTATATTCAACATACCAGGTACCAGAATTGTATACAGTAATAATCAGGGATAAATCCTAGGGGGAAAGAAATAACTTCACCCAGTACATTAAAACAACAACCACAAAAAAAAAAACCTCTTGGGGAAGTGGTACTGTGGCTCAAGGGGTAGTCTTAAGCTGAAGAGCTCAGGAACAGTGAGTGCCCAGACCCAGAGGTCAAGCCCCATGACTGACCAAAAAACAAAACAAAACAAAGAAAAACCTCTTGTTTCTGTATCCTGTTCATTTCACTTAGCATCATGGTCATATATATATATATATATATATATATATATATATATATATAACTTCTAGACAAAGTATGATAAAGTGAATATAAATAATGGTGACATACTATGAATTTCAAAAAGTAGAAGAAAGGATTTTGTAGGTTTTCATCACAAATGATAAATATTTGATGAGTTTTATATATAATATACAGTATAACTTGATTTAAATATTAGACAATGTCAAAAATTATCAAAACACCACATTGTATCCCCAAAATATGTCCAGTTCTTATTCATCTGTTAAGAATTAATTTTACAGTTAAAAATGCATGTATAATTGGCTCCTAGCACCATGAGGGTAAAGAGAATCATGTTTATAAATAGTTATTGTGGAAAGTGGAAAAAAGAAAATACCATATGTGTTTATTTCTAAAATGTCTTGAAATTTAACATTTGAATTAACGAGAATAATCTGGGGATTTGAAAACCATAACCAAAATATTCCCTTATACCCCATACATCCAAAACTAACAACATGAAATGGTACCCCAGGTTAATAAACTGACATATTCAAGAAACATACAAAAACCAGTGTCCATCCCTTTTTATCTGGGGTCAGGAGAATGCTTGATGTTTTATGTTATAACTGCCCTTACTCTGCCCTTTCTGCCAAACAATAGGTAAAACAAAATCAAGTGGCTATGTTCTAATAAAAACCTGTTTGTAGACACTAAAATTTAAGTTTCATAGCATTTTCTCATGTGCAAAATGTCCCTCTTTTGATCTTTTTTTTCACATATCAAAAATGTGACAGGAATCATAGCTGACCAGTTCTTTCTCTAGATTTTCAAGTAGAAAGGACATAAATATCACTATGAAATCCCCCCAAATTAAAGTAAATATATATGACTTACTACTTCAAGGAGTCGACTAGAGAATTTTATGTCCCTAAGTTATGTGGGCAGGATAGCACCGCATCCCCTCATTTCCTCCTTGGGATGTTACTTCCTTTTAGCTCTGCTTACCTTCCTGCTGTCAGTCACACTGCTCTTCCACCTGCTTTCTGCAGTGGGAAAGCAGGGTCTAGCAGTTTTCCCAGTATCATATGCTACTTCCCGCAAGCAGAAAAACACAGAAAACTCCTGTACAGTTGAAAAATGCTTATCTCCCATTAAGAAGATCCTTTATACTTTACTTCTGGCACTTTACCACACTGGTTGATTGATATCACAGCATAGGGCATAGCTTAGAGCTGCACATTAGTCCCAAACAACTAGCTCAGTACCTCTAACAATGAATGTATTTTTTGAAGAATTGGATTTGTATCAAGATCATTATCAGAACCCATGCTCAAGGTAGAAATTCCAAGAACAGCATTCAACCTGTTAAAAAGCATACCATCTTCATTGATATGGTCTATAATGGATCACCAGTCTTGTAAGTTTGCTAAATTTTTGTTTAACTTCTTGTCGCACTCTATAATGAACAGACATGGAAATGCTGATTTTTCTCTCCTAGGAAAAGTTTGGGTAAATAACCAGTTGGAGTCTATTCCATCAGTAAACTTTTACATAAAAGGCGTTCTTTTAGAATAACCTAGCTTTTTGTGGGCTATAAATAATGAATCAAAAATTGTAACAGGCAAAACTACTAGTTCACTCTCTGCAGAAAGTGATATTTGATCCTAACAAATCTCAAAAGACAGCATTAATTTAACAGTTTAATAAATCTAGTTCAGTCTATTTTTCTCATGTAGGCATTATCTGTCTCATTTATAGGACTTAGTAGTTTTCTGTGTGTAAGATCTAGTAATCTATCCAGATACTTGCTTAGAACCAATTCTAGGCCCTGAAGATGTGGAAATTGTAGAGAATGACTCCTAAACTCCAAAATTCTAACAACTGGTAGAAGAGAATGACATCAAGATAAAACTTTTGTGCAGTATTCTGATAGCAATTTAATAGAAATAAAATGATAACCTTCATATTTCAGTAAATGTATATGTACCATTTTTGGAATTTTTACTTAATTTTCTGAACATGAAAATAATTTGAGGCCGGGAGTTTGGCCTAGTGGTTAAAGTGCTTGCCTAGCATGCATGAAGACCTGGGTTCGATTCCTCGGTACCACATACATACAAAAAAAAAGCCAGAAGTGGTGCTGAGGCTCAAGTGGTAGAGCTCTAGCCTTGAGAAAGTCCAAGGACAGTGCTCAGGCCCTGAGCTCAAGCCCAAGACTGGCAAAAAAAAAAAAAAAGAAAATAATTTGAGATCACCCAAGAAAGAGAAACCATCTCTCTGAAGATGCAATGAAGTTTAGATGGTTTAAAACATTGTTCCTCTGTAAAATAACAAAAGGCTCTGGATTCAGAGCCACATGCATCTTCTCAGTAGTCTTCAATATGCTACTTTACTGCACTGAGTCTCCTGCCTTCCCATCTGTAAAATGATGTTAATAATACTTAACTTTGTAGCCTCACACACAAGGATTAGCAAATCGCTCCCTCCTCTGCCTTTTCACCAAGGTCTTCGGAGGTCGAGACACACACCGAATATAATGCATGGAAGGAGAGACCAGTTTTTGTGGGGTTGTGTAGGGACAGGGTTTGCTTTCTGAAGGAAACCAAGGAAAAGCATGTACTTGGGTCAACTATTATCCTGGATCCCTGGGGAGCCTTAGGACAATGGCTGCTGTATCTTTTCCTAGCACAGACCTTGCATAGCTTACTGTCCTTACAAATTGACAGAAGAGCCTGGTCAAATTACCTACTTCTTCATACTACTTTTTACAGAGACTTTGAACATTTGATCTAGCTTTGAGACTCCTCAGTCTCCCCACTAATACTTAAATCCTAAAAACTGTACTTCTCTCGGTTTCACACTGCTAAGGCATCTACGCCCATTGCTCAATGACCAAGTAAAAGGAGGATGTTTATGAATACTATATGGAATAATTTCTGAGGGTCAAAGAGGGTTTGCTTTTTCCTAAAGATGTTTGTATACTTTTGCTGGCTGGTAAATGGAACCCATGTCTCCAAATAACCTGAAACCATCATATGGTTGCATATGAAGATGGACAGTGCTGAAACAAAACATTACTAATTACGCTTTCTGATTCTTAAGGCTTCCAGGCTTAGAGCCAGATCAGACTGGGTCAGGTTCTAATATTGCTCTTTTCTTTTTGTCCACAAGGGGCGATTATGCCCAGGGGCAATCAGTGTGTTCCATTCGATACTTGGGCTTTTCATAGCTGAGAATGCAAGTGCTCATTCACTTGCCTGGTAGCAGAGCGGGAAAGACGAGATGGAATCCCTCACCTCTCTGACCCCAAACCTTGCCAATGGGATGGGTAAGGTTTCCAGACAAAAAGATGTGCCAAATGGAAAACCCATTGAGAACAACAATTCCCCTGGCACACAAGTCTTGGCTTGGTTGTTATGGAAACGCCGTGGAGCACCAAAGCTGTGTGCCTTTTGTGTCTTGCAGGAGAGAAGCCCTACAAGTGCACCTGGGAAGGTTGCACCTGGAAGTTTGCCCGCTCGGATGAACTGACAAGGCATTACCGCAAACACACGGGAGTGAAGCCATTCAAGTGTGCAGACTGTGATCGCAGCTTTTCTCGGTCAGATCACCTGGCCTTGCACCGCCGGAGGCACATGCTGGTGTGAAGCCTGCGCCTCATCCAGCTTGGGATCTCTTAGCGGCATCCAATTCAGCAGGGCTGAATCCCCTTCACAGTGTTAACGCCAAGGGCATCACCATCCCACGATGTCAGAAAGCAGAGCAGGAACCGGAAGGCACACTTCTCCTTTCGGACTGAAGGTAACCCCATCACAACGACATCAGAGACGTCTTCTTCATGCTGGCCTGGGAGCTCAGTGCTACCCATGGGGAAGAGCCAGGCGGTTGTTTTCCAAGCTGTGTCCTCTGCCATTGACAGATGTTTGGAGCTTGAACATTTTCCGAGCTGTCAGACATTTGGTTATCAATATCGTAAAGGTCAGCTATCAGACATTATGGCTGGAGCAAGACCTTTTCAATCTGAGTGATTCCCCCTCCTCCTTCGTCCCTTCCCCTCTTAAGCCCCTTTCTACAAAACTTTTAGTTTCTATGTAAGTAAGCTAGAACACACATGTGATCTGTTACCAGCAAAAACAGCATGAACATAGGAAAGAAGAAGCTGTGGGGGAGTTTCCATTACCTGAAAAGTAAAGGCACACTCAGCAGCCCTTTGCAGTAGTGATGGCAGCCCCTAGAATCCCACCATGCCATGTCCTCAAGAGAACCAACATTGAATCTTTCATTTGTTTGTCCTTGAATGTTTTTTGCTTCGTTTTGTTTTGTTTTGTTCTGTTCTGGTCATTTCGTTCATCTGTTTGAGCAGAGGGGCAGCAGAATTTCAATTGAAATCTAGTCCTGATCTCTGCCCTGCCAAGGCTTAGCCCACAGGTGTTCTGTAGTTGAATAGGAAGAGCCTGTCTAAATACAAACAAACAAACAACAACAACAAAAGACCTACTGCCCCACTTCAAACTGCAGTGTTCTATCACCCAGGCATCATCTCTTCCTGCCCCTAGTGTTTGATTACAAGGAAGTAAGGGGCAAGGGGAACTTTCTTAGACACATTGGCACCAAGGTAAGAGGTGGGGCTGCCAAGGCCAAGTCAGTGAACGTGAAAAACATCAGACAAAGCAAAGATGGAAATAATGCACGTCTTGAGGAGAAAAGCAATAATGAATAAAAGGACTTCTCTACAATAACTTTACTGAAGACTCACGTTACCAGTTTTTATACTTACTAAAGGAATTGTGGAGAGAGAAAGAAAAAATGTACCCCGACATTTTAGCTGTCTTGGTTACATTTCCAGCTCTGAGGTAATCTTTCTGTTGGTTGTTGTGCTTGGTTGGGCACCACAATGAAAGACGACACTCCCCTTTTCTGCAATTATATGGTGACTAGAAAGGGTGAGGGAAGCATAGCCAGGAATGAAGTTTTTGGCTAACAGATCAGTTCTCTGTGAACTTAGGTCAATGGTAAGGCAGTGTGCCCTCCCCCCCCACTCCCCGAAAGCCTGCCATGGTGCTAGTTTTCTCTCATGGAGAGCCCAGAAGAGCAATTCTCCCTTAGGATCTTTTTTACACATTTCATTTTCTAAACTGTACCAGGACTCTGGTCCTGAGTTGGCATCTGCAGGGATAGTGAACCTTCTCATCCTGAGATCAAGACGGGAGCAAAGTAGAGTCCTGTCAAAAACCTCTGAAAAACCAGGAACCTTTTACAACTAGCAAAGACTAGAGTAAATAAAGCAATACACCACCAACATTCTTGTGGGAATATGATCGTATATTTTTTTTCTCTACAGAGAGCTGGGGTTTTTTGTTTTCTGCTCGCTCGCACTCTCTCTCTCTCTCTCTCTCTCTCTCTCTCTCTCTCTCTCTCTCTCTCTCTCTCTCTCTCTCTCTCTCTCTCTCTTTCTCTCTCCAACTTTATGTGGCACAGGGGCTTGGTGAGGTTTTCATTGTTGTTGTTATTGTTGTTAGGGTGTTTTATAGCCTAGATATAAAAGGTCTCCAGCACTGACCTTTGCAATATATTTTAATTGCAAATACTTGATTTGAAGAATTGCACAAAGTAACCTCACAAGTATTCCTAGCTCATTTATAAAATGTTTGAACATTCAAAAGCAATTTCTGGTGACAGAATTTCCCTTTTTAGGATCATTGTCTAATTCAGATAATCTTATTCTGATGAATCAAGAACTATGAACATTACAACCAGGATGATATGTGTCAGAGAACAGTAAAAGAAATTTTACTTAAATGTTCAACCAACAGTATAATGACTTTCAGGTCAAATTATAGCTACAAAAATATGTGCTCTGTATTTTTTTTCTACCAGGTCTGAAAAACTCATCAATTTTCCTTTAACAAGGGCTGTCGTTTAATTGATAAATAGCTCCTTCAGTTATGATCTGCTACCCATTAACCAGTAGGCTTTTTTTTTAACCAACTGGAACCTTTTTATCTGTACTGTATGCAACTTAGTGCATGCAACCAATTCAGAGTAGAAAAAAAAGGAGGGGGGGGAGGTTCCTTGTACATGCCAGCCAGCATTTGTTACTGGTCAGTGGCAAAGAACAGAGGTGGGGGGAGGGAAGGAGAGAGAGAGAGAGAGAGAGAGAGAGAGAGAGAGAGAGAGAGAGAGAGAGAGAGAGAGAGAGAGAGGGAGAGAGAGAGAGAGAAATGAATGAATATATCACATAGCTATCATCTCAAAAACACAGGCTTCAGAACCAGTGGGGGAAATCACTCAATGTGGAGAATAAATTTCAGTTTAGCACATAACTAACAGAACTAAATGTGGTAGCACCCCTCTCCCCAATTAACAGGAAAGATTTGGGGAAGCCAGCTTTTCTTTCTACCCTCCAGAAATGGAAACCAGACTGAGGTACTAAGTTAACTGATTGAAACTGTCAGCATGATCCCATATCCCTGTCTTGCCATAGCAATACTGTTAGAAGGGATCCAAGCACAAGGAAGTGAATGAGTCTCTAATCTAGCCCTAGCAACCAAAACTTACTTGGGGCTTGTGTTGACAAGAGTGTTTTCTAAAAGTGTTTCCTCAGGTAAAAAAAAAAAAAAAAAAAGGAAAGTGACTTGAGACAATGAAATGGAATATCTTTAGGTATAGAAAAGCCTCTATTCCATCTCATGGGTCTTTTTAGCTTCTTTTGAAAAGCACAGTGCAATGATAAACTACAGAAAAGGGATAGATTCAGTTGTTTCCTAGCTAGAAGCATTCTTTGGTTTAGCCTTGAAGCTATTGAGTTTGTAGCCAGGATATGTACACAGTTGGGAATTTTCATACGTATAACTGTGACATACATGTAGTTGCCAGAGGCTTGACTTTCTCTTTGCATTGTAGAGACTGATTAAAGGGAGTTATGTTATTTGAAGGTTTTAATAGAGTCCCTTATTTTCTGATCTTGTTTGAAAAGATTCACACCTTCTCATCCTCCTCCAGCCTCCTGTTGTCAGTGGTATGGTCCTCACTTGAACTGTCTTAAGTTTTATTAAGGCATTTAGAATGAGATTCCTTTACCATAAAGATTATACTACTGCCTTTTTCAAAACATGTAGGAGGACATTTGTTTTCAAAAGCAGTTGAGAATCAGTAACATAACCCACATTAAAAGAGCACTTTTTATTACTTTAAATTTTAAGTGGGAAATAGGAAGATAAATTGGGGAAAAAGTCTTACAAAATGCTGTTGTGTTTATAGATGCCAGTTCTAGGTCATTAGGGCTATATTTATTCTGGTTGAAATTTGGAATCGTTTACACAAAGATTGTGTCCATTTTTATGCATCTTGTTTTAAGTTCCAATTGCCATTTGCGTTTTAAACATCAGTATAATCCTGCACTTTGAAATCAGTTCAATAGCTTGACAACATGTATATGGATAAAGATGTAGTATTCCTTTTCCTGTACTTTATTTATCTGTACTTACCAAAGCTGCACTTGAATCATCTGATGAGGTGAGGCTTTCAAGTGTATCAGTAGCCCTTTGTTAGGTTATTATGAGTAGCTAGAGATGTAGTTGTGGCATTGTTTTAAAGCTGTTTTAGCATCTACAGTGAGGACTCATAGGATTTAAGCAGTGTTAATACCAGCATCCATGCCCCAGTCTGCATAGAAGGGACTGAATGTGAGATGACTGGAAAATCGTAACAGGCCCCAGAAGCCTTAATATTCATAGTTCACAACTCACTCTTTGACTTTACTCTTCACTAATACCTGTGAACTTATCAGATAAATGTATTCTAGTAACCACCATCATCGACTAAAATCTCTTCATTTACTTTCTTCTGATAGTACATCTTCTATAACCTTCTTTTCAATTTGATTTCGTTTCGTTTAGGAAAGGGGTTTAGGAAATCATGTCTTCCATATTACATTTCTACTTCTCCCCACACTGCCTTCCATTTATCTGGACAGACATCCATTCCCAACCCCTGCACATGTGTGCACACACCTGTATATGCAGCAGCCATTGGGCTAATCAATATCAACAGAGTTTTGTTTTTTTTTTAAAGAAAGAATTTGTAATGATCCATACTCTCTAGAAATGTTAAGTTATTTACCTTATTAGGGATTCAGCTTCTAATGCTAGATGACTTTGCCTGCATTTTATAGCTAAGAAATGTACATAAAGATTAAAGATGCTATATTTTCACAGTTACATTATAGAGTAATATCTGTGTAGTGACTCATGTCCATTGGTATTTTAAATATGCTAAATACTGAGAAATTGCAATAGAAATTCAGATTTTTTTCATAAGAAAATGATATAGAAGGATACTGCATCTTTAAAAATAGAGTGAAGATATTTTACTGTATTCGTAACGTGATAGTGGAAAAATATTTTCAAACATGCAGATTTTACAGAGGTTGTAAATAGTTTGATGAAGTATGTTGGGGAAAAGAGCTTCTAGTTTTCATCACAATAAAAAGAATCATATTCAGATTTGCCTTGTATATCTTACACACAATTAGTGATGTTGCCATGGGAATTCTGTCCCACCTTGTCAGAACATGTTCTCTATCTTCTGTCAAAACAGAGTGGCCACTCATCATAATTTAGCAAGAATGGTTGAAAACCTACTGAAGTCATTTTAAGTTGCTACAGACAACAGATTTTAAGCTTGTGATATCTTTTCCTACTGAAGAGAGACAATAGGGATTAATTTGTGCTAAAGATCACGTAACATCATTCTCTCTCCTCTGTTTTCTTCCTCCTCCACAAAACGATTCTTGATTAAAAAAAAAAAATGAAGAAGAGCCGGGCTCATGCCTGTAATCCTAACTACTCAGGAGGCTGAGATCTGAGGATCAAGGTTCAAAGCTAGCCTGGGCACAAAAGGACCTGAGACTCTTAATCCAATTAACCTCTAGAAAATGGGACGTGGGGCTTGGCTCAAGGGTAGGGTGGTAGCCTTGAGCTGAAGAGCTCAGGGACAATGCCCAGGCTGAATTCAAGCCCCATGACCCACCAAAAAAAAAAAAAAAGAAGAAGAATGAAAGCAATACAGGTGTTTATTCTTTATTGAATTCCAAAAGAATTGCTTTTAGGCATAACTGCATGTTGACAAGATAAAGTGCTTTGGATTTGGCCACATGGTAAATGAATCTGTACCAGCAATGGGAATATGCTAATGCCCATTTTCTGAAATTAATTAAGTGCTGAAAGTGCCTGTCTGTAGACATGACCAATGAGATGTTTCTATACTTTTTCACAGCAATAATTCTTCAGATATTTTGAAAACACATATCCAGAGTAAATGTATGCACATAGTAATTTGAATCTGTTCACGTATCCACAGGGGAGGGGGAGAAAAGCTTTTGTGACTTTAAGGATCAAATCTTATTCCTCATTAACATTTCTTAATTTGATTTTTCTCACTTGAAGAATATAAGAATGCAAATATGAACAGTGAGGTAAATCCTCAGTGTATATTAGGGCAGATGATAACTATAATTTTGGATAAAAAGTTGTGATTTATCCCTTACAAAACAGTGTATATGACTCAAGAAGCTTTGCTCAGTTAAAAATATCAGTTTAAATCAAAACTCTGAGGGATATTTGTCCATGTTATTTTGTTCACTTATATCAAATGCACAAGCATATCTATACATTTCATGATTACTTTTCTCCAGATATAGATATAGATACTGATATATTTCTAAGAACCATTTGGGGATGATAATGACACTTCTTCCCAAAATACCTACTGAAGTGGTGCTGAGGCTTGCTTAGGCTGTCCTTTAACCAATTTTGCAGTTTCCTAAAAAATTATCTGATTTACAGTTTCAGAATTTCACAAGTATTTCCAAAAATGATTTTACTGCTAAAAGTGGAGTCATAGATAGAAATTTACAGAGGCTGTGTGAATAGACATGAACCCTGGAAATTCTCCAACTCTGCCATCTCAGAACACAAGTTCACCCAAACAAGTTGTTGTGGTTAACAGCAAAATTATACTCTTTCAGAGCCAAACATTTGGTAAGAGCAATTTTCAAAGTATGACTGAGATTAAACCTTTCAGGCTTTAATCATTGTAGACTACCACAATGGACAGAGTTACCCAGAGCCAGACCACAGGCCTAGCAAACCACCTGAGTTTCCTCCTCTAAGTTTCAGAATAGAGAAGGGACAGGAGTTGCACCTTGGATGAAGGGGAACTAACCAGATGTCAAAAGAAAGATATGGTGCTTCTTGGTCTACTGAAATTAAGTTTTGACTGGCTTTCTTTCTGCATGTTGTATGAAAGTACTAAAATGTCCTGAAAGGTTAAAGTGGAGTAAAAAGAAAAGAAAATGAATCATCTCCATTAAATATGTACTATGCCCCAAGCACTATGGGAGGCCTTACCACCAGTCTGTGTAACAGATCTTTACTTTATGGATGGGAAAATGGAGGCACAGAGAGGATAGCTGAGATGCCAGTGAACACAAAAAGTAAATGGCAGTGAAGGAATAGCAAACCTCTTGGCTCAGTACCCACTATACAACACTGTCCATTTTATATCAGTACTCACTTTTTCACATCTCTAACTCAGTTGTATTATTGGCATCCTGTATAAATTAGTCATTTTTCCAAGTGAAATATCACCACTTAATGTAACACATGACTTAGACAATGGTGGAGAGTATTTGAAATGGAAATTTGTTTATGAAGGATCATTAAAAACCAATAGAGACAACTAAATGTATCCCTGAACTTGCCTCTTCCTTTCCAAGTGTTTGGCCTGGAGTTTCAGGACCAGCAAAACTTCTCCCCACTAAATATCAATTTAGCCCAAGTTGGTTCTTCTCCATTCTATACCTGTCTTCATATATACAATAAATACCTTTTCACCAACATAGATCTGCTAGTGTCTGTGTAAAGTACATTTGAAATCATTACCTCTGTGGAGTTAGTTATTAATATCAGAGACTGCTCTTGCTTAATGATAATGGGGTGGCGATCACAAATATTCAGATGGTCAGTGGATGGCTCCAATTCAGATTTCTCAATTAACAGCACTGCTTTGGAATGTAATAAATAGTTCTAAAATAAGTTGTTCATAGTACTGTCAGTGTATCTGAGTTTTATGCAAAAAAGCTGTGTAATATCAGAAATGAAACCCCTCACGCTCACGTTGGACAAGATCTCTGACAGCACTGATTCATGGAAGTACTAATGGATTTCAAAAACATTAAGTAAATGTCATTTCCCATTGCATTTGTGTTTTGGAAAATGAATCTCCTGAATTAGGATCTCTCTCCCTGTCACTAGACTAGAGGAAGAGATAAAACCTATGTAAACAAATCTCCATGTCGAAAGCCAGTGACCATGCATCCAACGACTGCAGACTGGGGCCCGCTCCTCTCAGTTCATTTGGTTTCAGCACCAAGAATTTCTCAATGACAAAACCACCAGATATACAGAGGGCAGAATTCACATCAGTACTTCTTTTGGATTTCATTTCTAGAAATTGGACGGGTTTGCCCTTCTGTTACAAAGCAAGAGCCACTGATTCCTAGTGTGAATTGTTCTCTCTTTTTCCAAAGCAAGGTAACCAAGACTTTCACGGAGATTTTTGTTGTTGAAAAATGAGAGTGACTAGGAGGACAGACTGAGTATAAATACAAAAGTAAAAGTGTCCACACATTTTTAAAAAGTAAGGTATTTTGGGGGCATACCAATACTTTTCCTTTCCATTAATTTCATGCTCTAAAGATACAATATAAAGCACTATAGAAAATATTTTTACACTACTCCTATCCCTAGTTTTCTCATGACAGAGTTTTGTGATTACATACAACCATACCATAAAATATATTTTGTCACTCAGATTTTATTCCATTGGGTGGGTATTGTTGAACTGGGGCACTGGCGCCTACATACAAGGCTCTTTCCTATCAACTTGTCTGTCCACAATTTCTTGTGTTGAAAGATTCATTAGAAAAAAACTCCCTGTCCCTTGAGTAGATGGTAGCTGTACTGTTCTGTTCATGTCTGTGTGGGACACATTGCATCACATGCAAACCAACTTTGTGAAAGTGAGATAACTACTTGATAAAACCAGCTTGAAAAACATTGTCTTATGTATTATTTCATCCTGCATCATAATGCAATTATGTGTATCATGATCATTTTTTTAAAAGAGAAACCAGCAAATTCATGTCTGTCCATCAAAGAATGTACTCAGAACTTTCTGAGCTGTGAAACAGTGAGAACAGACCACCTTTAACATACCCACCTGCCACTTAAAAGGATTTAGTTATAATTAGCAGTAGTCTAGACATTGCTGTTGGGGGGAGAGGGGGTGTTAATTCAAATGTCATATTCTTTTCAATAAATCCCTCATGGAAACAAAGAGAATAATACCATCTTTGGCCAAAATCAACCAGGTATCCCTGTTCCTTGACACTTAGCTCATTATACATAATGATTGGATCACAGATATCTCTTGTGGAAAAAATACAAAAACATCCCTTAGTTTGCCAGTCATTCTAAGCCAGAAGTCTCTGAATAGGGAAATGAATAGATGGGCTGCATCTAATTCATTTTAGGGACATAACTACAAAAGATTTGTAGGTTTCTCATCTCAGAGCTACAGTGCCCATATTGAAATAAAGTAATAATAATAATTAAGTCCCCCAATGATGCTGACAAAGCAGATGTGTTGAGTTCATCAATCTTCATTTTGGTTTTCTGTTCAGAGTTTAATTGCAAATAAATTTATTTCTCTGACTTAAAGATCTAATTTCCTAATAGTTTCCTCTGCATTTTATATACTCTGTAGTGTTTAGGCAACCCCTGTTATAAGTTTATTAATATTATGTAAGTGTTGTTCTTGTATTTATGTATAGTGTATGTATTGTAAATATACTCAGAGCTTTTTTTCCTTTTACTGTAAAATGGTGATTTTTTTTTGCCCTATGATAATGTAAAGGGAGACCCTCCTAATGAGATTCTCTCACAGGATAATTATTCCAGTCTATTCTCAGAGATTTAAATGAACAAGTGTTACAGTTTTTTTTAATGGTGTCTCAGACATATTCTGTTGGTGCATTGCTTTTCTGTATTCAACTTTCCTATGAATTGAGCTGTGAAACAAAATAGAGTTTAAACCTTTAATTGTATGCATTTGTATAATTATCTGAATGAAGGCATGAAGGTTAAATAAAGCATTTTGTATGGAACAAAACTCCTTACTTATTACTAACATTGATGGAGACACCCTGGATATCATACTTGTTTGACCATTCAATTTAAACCTTCATTATGAAAAGTTTGACCCCTGTGCATAGTAAATGGAATCAATACTTCAAAAATGAAGATTTTTATTTTGTAACAAGCAGCCCCTAAAGATAGACCACTAACCTAATCTTTTCAAAATGGTCCGGAAATAACAAGTGATGTGAAAGATCTTTCAGAACTTGAGTTATCAATTATGATTTCTTTACTTTTTTTTGTGGATCATGGGGCTTGAACTTGGCCTAGCTGCTGTCACTGAGCTCTTCAGCTCAAGGCTACCGCCCTACCTCTGGGCCTGGGCATTGTCCCTGAGCTCTACAGCTCAAGGCTATCACCCTACCTTTGAGCCAAGCCCCACTTCCCGTTTTCTAGAGGTTAATTGGAGATTAGAGTCTCATGTCCTTTTATGCCTGGCTGGCTCTGAACCATGGTCCTCAGATCTCAGCCCCCTGAGTATTTACGATTACAGTTGTGAGCCACCACCCAGCTCTTTTTTGTATTATGTAAATGTACAACAACCCATGTTAACACCCACCAAGGCTAACATCCTTAGGTCTCTACTTTGTTTTAATTACATTTTCATTATCTTTAAATAGTTGTACAAAATGGTGATCATCCAATCAATTCATAAAGACAATAATTTTATTAGCCCTTTGATTATTCTCCGCCCATCACCCCAGTGTGGTCTCTTCCCTTAATTTTCCTACTTTCATGGGAAATACATTGAATAATATGACTACATTCCCCTTGCCCTCCTAAATACAACTTTTGAAAATAAGATCTATAATAAGTATAATATCTGTTGAAATCACTACTGTAATTAACTTGAACAATCTTGTCATTTCTTACTACATTATATATCTTGCAGATAAAGATCTAAATATGTTTACATATATATATATATATATATATATATATATATGGTTACAAAAATCCTGAGTTAAAGTCTACCCATGTCATGTCCTAATTTTATAGATAGAAAGGTGAGACATTGAATTGATACAAGTTGCCTAAACTTTTTCCCAGTCAGTTTGGTTAGTGTTTCACCACTGGAAATATATGTATCAAAGAAATGGAGATGGCAGGTAGGGAGTGAGGGATGAAGTTGGAGAGAATTGTTGCAAAGAGTAGCAGTAGAGACATTCAACAGTTAGTTACCTGTGATTGTGTCTGTACAGAGGAATAAACTCCAGCAAAGGATAGCCCAATGCCTCCTTCCCAAGAAGAGTCCATTTTCACTATGCTTTTGTTTTTAAATAAATTTATTCTGTTTACTTAAAAATTAATAATAAAAATGAATGAAAAATATGATCCTGGAAAAATATGATCCTTCATACTCAGAAGAAAAAAAACAAAAAAAAACAAAAACAACCAGTCAGGTCGGCTTGGGTTTGCTGCATCCTCAAATCCCTTTCTGAATGAACATGGAGTTCTGTGGCCTTGTTCTGTGGACTTCAAAGGAACTGAAGAGAGCATGCCCCGTTGCCCTCCCTTCCCCTCCATGACAGCCAACTCCACCCTTCCAACATGGCAGGGAAGCTTTGTGCACTGGTGATTTGACGTCCACAATTCCACGGGGGCAGGAGAGAGGGAGATGTCTCGGCCGTCTTCTGTCCCAGTCAAACCTTCCTGAGTACTTGTCTGGTGATTCCAACTTCATCCTCAAAAAGAAGTTACTTCCCCAAACCAGCATGTTTACTAAAAATGGAGCAATTCACTAGTAAGTTTATTTTTAATTTACTTTTTGCTGAGCTTTTCATTGTGTCATTTTAGAAATACGCATTTGATGCAAGAGCTGACAAAAGGGTATTCATTCTACACACTCTGAGTGTGGCAACACTTATGGTAACTACCCCAGTCCATCCTATTTTTTTCACCCTGGAATGGACATTTTAGCAAAACAGCAACTTGAACATTAGATTTCTATGACTTTGACCATAGTTTTTTCTGTGAGTTCTCTTCAGGCCACATAAGCAGCAAAACCAACTCTCCAGCTTTGACTTTTGTGTCTCAGTTCACTCAAGGAACCTGTGTCATACAATGGACCAATGAGACAAGTCTCAGCTAATATAGCACATATATATCACTTGTTTTACATTCAAGGTAATTTGTTTGTTGATCATTCTCCTAGCAATGATACATGGAATTATAGAGGTGCTATATCATTTGGTACCTTTCTTTCTTTCTCCTTTCTTGTTTCCTTCCTTCCTTCCTTCCCTCCTTCCTTCCTTCCTTCCTTCCTTCCTTCCTTCCTTCCTTCCTTCCTTCCTTCCTTCCTCCTCCTCCTTCTTTCTTTTCTTCTTCCTCCTCCTCCTCCTCCTCCTCCTCCTCCTCCTCCTCCTCCTCCTCCTCCTCCTCCTCCTCCTCCTCCTCCTCCTCCTCCTTCTTCTTCTTCTTCTTCTTCTTCTTCTTCTTCTTCTTCTATACCAGTTTTGAGAATTGAACTCAGTGAGCCATGAACCTGAGAATTTTTTCCTAAAGCCAGTGCTCTAAGGTTTGAGCCACAGTTGCACTTCTGCAGGATTTTGTTTGTTTGTTTGTTTTCTTTGTTTTGTTCTGTTTGGGATGATTAATTTGAGATTAGCATCTCACAAATTTTCCTGTGCATGCTAGCTTTTGAACCGTGATCTTCAGATCTCACTTTCCTTAGTAGCTAGGATTATAGTCGTGACCCACTTGTGCCCACCTAATTTGGTACCTTTCTTAAAATCTCACCTGTACTGTGAGTCACTGTAGCTGTGATTTTTAAACATTTATGGCTTCATTGTTTATTATTGTCTTCAACGTAATGACCAGCAAACAACAGCCTGAAATAATTAAAAGAACGGAACTTCAATATGCTTTCAATTAGAATACCTTGGGGCTTTATTTTTTTAAAAAATTCAGTGGGAGAAGAAAATCATATTTCCTAAAAAAAAAAAAACTTGTTTTAGTCCTCTATGGTCACTGAGGGATTTCATAGCGTATAGTTCATTGTCTTCCCAGAAAAGTTACATGATATTCTACCACACAATGAGTTTCTTGTATGCTGTCCATGTGCTGTCTGGATTTAATCTATTGCTTCCCAGTAGTGTAATAAGTATAATTTACATCACTTCCTGTTAGTCTAAATTCACCAATGAACACCTACACTGTACACACATGATTGAGTGTGTATTCTGAAATGAAATGTTTGCTTTATACAGGAACAACTTTTATATGAACATTTTTCTTTTTGTATTGTATATGTATGTGTTTGTGTGTATGTGTGTGCATGTATGTATGTAAGAAAGAGAGAAAGCAAGAAAGAGAAACATACATTGCAATTTTGTGATTATTAGCAATGACACCCATTTAGTGTGCATTTTCATAAACTAAAATAAGTGGAATTGAATGGAATGAGAAAGAAATAAGATGGAGATCAAGTTGTAGTTATGTGGACTTTGACAGAGTACAGTGTAAAAATAAAATTTGATAGCCTCTATTTATCTGGTTTATCTCTTTTCTTCCCTTCCCTCCCTTGGAGGTTACTATTTCTTAATAGTAAGCAGATTGGCTTTGTGATGGACAAAACTGTGTGTTAATCTGTCTGAGTCACAATGGCTGTATTTTTTTATGAATTTCAACATGAATATTCCTGTGAAAATATTTTTGAGCTGAAATTAATATTTAAATAGTGGGTTTTAGACAACATAGGTTAAGTTGTTCTTCATAACATGGATGGACTTAGACAAATCAGTGGAAAGACTGCCTAGAGCATACTAGCCATCCCTGAGCAAATAGTACTTTCATTAGCACAAAGTCCTTAGCCTTGAAGCAATTGGCTCTGAGTTTCCAGCCTACCCATATCAGACTTGGGACTTTGTAGGGTTCTATAATCATGAAGCCAATTCTATAAAATAAATTACTGGTTTGAGCATCCAGTTGCTTTTTCTTTCTAGAAAATCCTAATAGATCTATTTGGTTCTTGAAGCTATTGCCCATTTTCCTGACCTTACAATCTTACTTTCTTCCTGTGTGATCAATCAATATATTTTGCAGGATAACTTTCTTTCAGATGAAGGAAAAGGACATCACAGAAACAGCAGGACAAAGGATGAACTAATGCAACAATGATAGTCACTAGACACTAAGTTTAAAAATGAACTTTATAACTTGGGGGGAAGGTGAGAGGGGAGAGGAAAGTGGGAGAAAATGAGGGATGGGGTAACAGTGTCCAAAAAGAAATGTATTCATCACCTTACTTATGTAACTATAACACTCCTGTTCATCACCTTTACAATAGCTAAGAAAAAAACTAAATTCATAAATTTTTATAAGTTCACTTTCTCTTTTAAGAGTTCTAATGGATTAAGAACAAGCAAGCGCAAGAATTACATATTTTCATAAATATATTGAGATTATTAATTTTCTCAAGTGTTCTGTTTTTACTGTTTCAACTTTTAAAGACTGCAACTTAAAAATCTGGAAATTCAAATAATTATTTAAAGCACACATGTTAAATTAGATTCCCAGAAGTAACTCCTAATAGGATAGGTCAACTTTCTTATATTTATTACAAGTTATGAAGGTATCAGATATGTGATTTTTTTTCTGAGAATCCTCCGAGTCTCAAAGATTTTTGAATTCAGTTATAAATGGTCTTAGAGCAAAAGGAAATAATTATGAAATTTCTTATAATTAAGGGTCTAAATTGCATAAAATCAGTATTCTCATGTGAGAAGATAGATAGGGAAAACTTAAGGAATTATGAACAAGTATCCCCATTTGTAATAAACAGTAGGAACATAGTTCAATAAATTATATACCATACATCTTGAGTTATATTTTTTCACATAATTTGTCTACATCTTCTAGAAGTCTGTATATTTACCTATAATTCCAATGTATTTCTATCTAATAGGATTTATATTTTTATTTATTAATATACTTAGCTATGTGTATATTTTTATACATTTTTCTATATTTCTGTAGATTTATGGATTTTTACAGACTCTACCCCAAAGAAAACACACGGTAATGACTGAAGATATTTCTGTGTGTGATATCTTGGAGTGGAATGAAAATTAGGGGATTCTAGTAGCTAGAATTTCAGAGTGCAATGAAATATCCCAGAATGCTTTCTATCCAATCCAACAGTTGTGTTGATGTTAAAAAACACTGGTCAATATAGTATGACGCCAAATGAAAGTACCTCCAGGATATAGAAACAAAAGCCATATAATGAGTGATTGTTGTCCTTAATGTACTATGTTATCTCTCAACTCTTTTGCTGTCCCTTGGTTATCTCACATTGTTACAGTATTTCACCTTGTTATCTGAAATATTGTATATATGCGTATCTGGTTATTTGAAATAGGATAGGGAAGGGGGGAAACAAGATGAGGGGTGGGGGTGGGGGGAGGGCAATGGGGACCACCAAGACATGAGAAAGGGTATCAATGTATGTGAAGTAATGTACCTTCTATCTGGTGAATATGATGTAACCCTTCTAGTAATTACAATAAAAAAATATATGGAAAAAAAGAAGTAGACGTAGATACCCTAAAATAGAGGAAAAATTAGCCCAGGTCCTCAGAGTTGTAGGCTCTGTATTAATTAAATTTTATTAAGTTAAGTTATTAAGATGGCAAGAACTCTTGCCATCTTAAAAAAACAAAACCGCTGGCCAACATCATGGTAAAGACATTACAGTCTCGAGACTAACTAACATTATTCACTCTAATCTGCAAAAATGGAAGAATGAACCATGCATAGAATTACTCGATGAACATTTAGAAGATGGAAATACTTCTATGCTCCTCAGCAATGGTTAAACCCATACTTCTTTCTCAACCTTTTGTGTATGAGTACAAGCTGTTCCCTTGTCTAGATCAATATGATCCTATGTGTCTAATTTGGTAGATTCTACTTTATTCTTTACCTCTCCTGTGAATTCTTCCAAGGACCACTCACTCATTTGGCATTTCCTGCTAGGCCTTAAACACACATCAACCATTGCACCTGCAAGACTCTTTTCCAGGCTATTTGAGAACAGAAATTATTTATTCATTTCCAATTCCATAGAACTTGCTATGTAGTAAGCACTGAAACAATATTTGATATTTATGTAACTTTAGAGACAGAGTTTAATAAGAACAGAAATATTCTTCTGAACTGGATTGCAGAGATCCACAAAGATTGAATCCCAAAATTAGACTTTGTTAACTTAGGCAATGAGGAGCTAGGAAGATAAGTAGTCATGAAAACAAAAATTCTACTTTTTTTTTTGGCCGTCCCAGGACTTGAACACAGACAGGCCTTGAGCATTGTCCTTGGGTTTTCTCAAGGCTAAAGCTCTACCACCTGAGCCACAACACCACTTTTTGCTTTTCTATGTATGTGGTACTGAGGAATTGAACCCAGGTTTGTGTGTATCCTAGGCAAGCACTCTATCACTAGGCAAAAATCCCAGAATCTAGTAATTTTTTAAGAATTAGAGCAGATTTTAAATATATTCATACATGTACAGATACATTGTTTTCTTTTTCTTTTTTTTTTTTTGCCAGTCCTGGGCTTGAGCTCAGGGTCTGAGCACTGTCCTTGGACTTTCTCAAGGCTAGAGCTCTACCACTTGAGCCTCAGTACCACTTCCGGCTTTTTTTTTTCCTATATGTGGTACTGAGGAATCGAACCTGGGTCTTCATGCATGCCAGGCAAGCACTTTAACCACTAGGCCAAACTCCCGGCACATTGTTTTTTTAAAACAATCAACAATTATACATTTAGCAAGGTTTAAGATGTAGTTCAGAGTCAAAACATATGTTTAACCTATATGACACCTTAGATTAGAACCCCAGTATTAGAATAATAACAATAATAATAAAAATTATAATAATAATTGTCATTTTAAATTACTATTAGTAGGGAAAATATACTGAATTCCATTCCATAATTTTTCACTGAAATTTCCTTCCTATATATCCTATGATAAAGTTTAAAATTACTTTATTTAAACATTAGAAAATAGGCTTTTTAATCAAGCTGTCAAATCCTTTTATAAGAAAAGTTCAAATAATTTGAACAATACAAGCCGCCCTTTTATCTAAAGAGTCACTACTGTGGCTTTCTGCTGGCAAACCCTCTCATCAACATCCTAGGAACTTTCCATTTCAATACAAGCCTTGTGCCATTAAAAACAATTTTTTTTTTAATTTCTTCACCTTCAATTTTTATGTATCTCTCAGAAAAGAAAATTTTTTAAACAAATCACATTTGGAAAGGTCTAAATTGATAAAATACCTCATGAAAATGACTTTCATTTGATTATTTAATTATGGGAGAGTTTAAAAAAAAACATGATAGAGAATTGTGAAAGTTGGGTTAACAGCTGGTACGTAGAATTTGCTGCAATCAGAAATAAATTGTTTCCTTCAAGTAAAAAATGCAAAATGCATTGATGATAGCTTTTGCTGAGTAGGTAAAATTGCAAATGAGACAGTGTTCTCATCAGGTATGTTTTCTCTGGGGTTGGAACATTCCCATGGATTGGTCACTCCCTTCAACAAAGTGGGCACTGGGGAGCAAGAAGGCCTGTGCCTACACAACATTCCCTTGCAGCTAGGATAAGTGGGATCTGGCTGTCCCCCCCCCTTTTTTTTCTTATTTTCATGTGCTTGATTCTAACATTGTCATTTTCTGATTTTGTGAAAGATTCTGCAATATTAGAATCTCTCAACCCAGATGGGGTCTAAAAACAGTTTGCATTTCCTTTTTTTTTAATTTCTCCTTCACTATATACAATGGTAAGTCTGTCTTTATTCATATACAACTAAAGCTGTAGCCTCCATTAAAAAAAAAACAGTGTGGGATTTACAAATTTCTTGGCTAATGTGCTGGTGGCATTATATGAAATATGTTTACTTTTTGCATATGCAATGAACTGTGAAACATGAGCTTGTTATTTTCTACCATAAATCTTTGGGAGCTACTACTTCCACACCTTGTTGCTGCTTGTCTGGGGACTGTAATATGCAAAGTGTCACTGAGGCATGGGCAAAAATGGCATACATCTGGATCTCTAACTAGTAAGAGGTGCAAGTCTCTATGACAGCCATTAAAACACCAAAGACAGCCCAGGAGACCTTTTGACTTCTCACTATTTTATCTCAGTGGCCTACTCTGTGAGTGAAGATTATCCCTCAACAGGAACCAGTAATAAACTTCAGAAAGAGACACAAATCATGAAACCAATGCATTCACAAAGTTATATAAATCTCAAACAGAAGTTTCAGTTTTATCTTTACATACAGTTAAGTGTCAAGGTTAACAGCTCCATAAAGTTCTGTACAAAGTTTCATACAGGCACTAGCATTTGTCATCTCACTTCCTTATCAGCTGGAGCAGGGTTCCTCATTGTACTTCTCACTTCTTTTAGATGTATGATGGTCGAGAGTGTCCTCTACTTTAGATTCAAGAAAATGGCATTGGCCTGTTGGCATCAGCTTACCAATGAAGTGTTTAAGGTAAATATCAGGAAGGTTGAACATAAATGAACAACAAAAAACAAAGAGGGGAATTGAATTGGTCTCAGTTAATTAATATTAATTGCAGATGACATTGATCCCCTAATGAGAAGGGGAAAAAGTACTTGAACAAGTACAAGGAGAAACAAGGGGGAAAGTACATGTATACCAAAGAAATGAAGTAGAAGTTTATAATTGTGTCCAGTTCTAGGGTAGAAAGCTTAAGAAAGAAACTTTTGACAAAATATCTTAATGAAGCTACCTTAATCTTTTTTACAGAATGTTGATGTTTGACATGTTAATGTAAGCACACATTCAGACCAGACAGATGGAGTCTTACATATGTGTTATCCAGCTGACCAGTAGAGTGACATCTACAAGGAAGTGCCTTGTTTGAGGAGACATAGCTAAAAAATGGAGATGATACACAGTCAGACATAAAGTCAGCCTTCAGGAAGGGCTCCCCAAATTTGTAGAGAGGAAGGTAAGTTCGGAAGGTCAGTTGCTGCCATTTTCATCCCTCTGTGTTTTCTCCTCATAGAAACAAAAGGTAATTTGTCTTGAATGAAGGAGGCCTTGTATGGTAGCTTAGCCATGTACCAGTCTCAGAACACACTGTCTTTAAGGGACTTTAGATTTCTCGAGCAGGTCTAAAACAAAGGCCCTTTTGTTATCATCATCATTTTATGAAGATTTGAGGGCCATTTCCAATGAATCTCCTGGGAAGTCCAGGACATAATTTTGTTTGTGAGTACAATGTCCAAGGTTTGGAGATACCATGGCTATGTAAGGATGCAAGGATGTTAGGTACTAGAGCTTAAACCTACAATGACTGGCAGCTACTTTCAAAGCCAACTATAAAAAATTACCCCATTTGTTACATCTCCAATAACTGCATTCCTTAGTTGTGAATCCAGTGTTAAAAATGATACACCACTCTTTCTATGAAACCATCATAATCCTCATCCCCAAACCAGACTCATCAAAGAAAGAGAACTATGGTCCCATTTCTTTGATGAACATCCATGCAAAACTTCTCAACAAAATACTGGCCAATAGACTTCCACAATCCATCAAAAAATATAAATATGATTCATCTCAGGGATGCAAAACTGGTTCATTATATGCAAGTCAGTTTATCGTATCAACAGACGCAAAGACAAGAACCACGTTATCATCTCAATAAATGCAGAAAAAGCATTTGACAAGATCCAACACCCCTTTATGATATAAGCTGTGGAGAAACAAGGAATGCATGGAACATTCATCAGTATAATAAGGGCTGTATATAACAGCTCCACAGCTAGCATTATACTTAATAGAGAAAAGCTAAAGCCATTTCCTCTAAAATCAGAAAAAAGACAAGTATGCCCACTCTCTCCACTCCTCTTTAATACAGTATTAGAATTCTTAGCCAGATCAATAAGGCAAGAAGCAAGCATAAAGGGGATCCAAATAGAGAAAGAGGAAGTGAAATTTTCACTCTTTGCAATTGAAATGATTCTGTACTTAAAGAACCCTATAGACTCCACTCCCAAGTTACTTGAGCTGATTTGAAACTTTGGCAATATAGCAAGGTACAAAATTAACCCTCAAATATCAAGGGCTTTCCCAAAGGCCAACAATGAGAAATCAGGAAGACAACTCCTTTTCAATAGCCTCAAAAGAGATATTTAAGAATTAACTAAGGAAGTAAAGGTCTTTTATGATGAAAACTTTAAAAACCTGAAAAAGGAAATTAAAGTAGAATTAAAGAAGTGGAAAAAATCTTCCATGCTCCTGGATAGGAAGAATTAACATCATGAAAATGGCAATCTTGCCAAGGGTTATCTAAAAATTCAATACAATACCCATCAATATCCCAACCTCATTTGTTAAGGAAATAGAGGAACCAACCCCACAATTCATAATAAAAGATTTCATATAGAAAACGCAATCCTTAACAGAAAGAACAGCGCTGGAAGAATGTCAGTATCAAACTTCAGATATAGGAATCAAAACAGCTTGGTACTGGCACAAGAACAGGCTTGAGTACCAATGGAATAGAATTGAAAACCCAGAACTCAACGTACGAGTTCTATGGCCATCTAATCTTCCATAAGAAAGCCAAAAAAATAGGATGGAAGAAAGACAGACTCTTCAACAAATCCTGCTGGCAGAATTAGTTAAGCACCTGTAGAAAACTAATGCTGGATCTTTATATACCAACCTGCACCAGGATTAATTCCAAATGGATCAAAGACCTTAGGGCAAAAGCAGATACCCTGAAAAGTTTACAGGAAGGGATAGGAGATACACTAGGTCTCCTTGGCACAGATCAAAACTTTCTTAATAAAGGCCCAGAAACACAACAAATCAAAGAAAGTATGGCCATTGGGACTGCATTAAACTGTAGAGCTTCTGTATGGCAAAAGACATAGCTAGCAAGTTAAATAGAAAGCCCATGGAGTGGGAAAAGATCTTCATTAGCTACACAACAGACAAGGGCCTCATTTCTAAAATATATCTACAGCTCAAAAAATTGAATCTCTCAAAAACAAATCTTCAAAGAAACAACCATCCACTAAAAGTTAGACTTAAAGACTTCTCTGAAGAGGAGCCAAGAGTGGCCTATAGACACATGAAGAAATGCTCAACATCTCTAGCCATAAAAAAATGCAGATCAGCCAAGCTAATGCTTGTAGTCCTAACTACTCAGGAGGCTACAATCTGAGGATGGTGGTTCAAAGCCAGCCCTGGCACCAAAGTCTGTGAGACTCTTAACTCCAATTAACCACTAGAAAACCAGAAGTGGCACTGTGGCTCAAGGAGTAGGGCAGTAGCCTTGAGCTGAAAAGCTTAGGGACAATGCTCAGGCCCAAAGTTCAAGCCCCATGACTGACTATGACAAGAAAGAAAGAAAGAAAGAAAGAAAGAAAGAAAGAAAGAAAGAAAGAAAGAAAGAAAGAAAGAAAGAAAGAAAAAAGAAAGATCAAAATAACTTTGAGATTCCACCTCACTCCAGTTAGAATGGCCATTATCAAAAAAATCTAATAACAAAGATGCTGGTGGGGATGTGGCTAGAAGGGAGCCCCAATACACTGTTGATGGAAGTGTAACTTGTTCAACTACTTTGGAAAGCAGTATGGCAGTTCCACAAAAGACTAAACATAGAGCTCCCTTATGACCCAGCAATGCCACACCTGGGCATTTACCCAAATATCCAGAAGCAAGGGCATGCTAAAGCTACTAGCACAACCATGTTCATTTCAGCATTATTTACCATCTCTAAGATATGGAACCAACCCAGATGTCCCTTAGTAAATGATTGGATCAAGAAGATGTGGTACTGATAATGGAATGTTATGCTGCCATCAGAATGACATAGCCTCGTTTATGTAAGGAAATGGAAAGATTTGGAAAATATCATGCTAAGTGAAGTAAGCCAGACCCAAAGAAGCATAGGCTCCATGGGTTCCCTCATTTGTAATAATTAGTACACATCTAGGATTCACCTAGCAGAGGATCATAATAGAGAAAAAGCCTTATAGGATGAGACTAAATGACATGAACATATATGGAAACAAGAGGTTTATCTTTGTGATTGTTGTTCTTAATGTGCTATGTGAAGTTATTTCTTTTCTCTTTTGTTTTCCCCTTGTGGTTTATTTCATGTTGTTACTGACTTTGTTACTTGTTTATTGGATATACATTTGTTTATTTGAAATAGGGAAGGGAAGAGGAGATGTGGTAGAGAGAAAGTGGGAGAAAAACATGAGAAGAGGTATCAATGTTTAGATGTAATGTACCTACTACCTGACAAACATAACTGTAATCCCTCTATATATTACCCCAACAATAAAATACAATCTAAAAAAATATATACTCTAGACTTTATTTGTCCAAGGCTTCTTATCACTTACTGAATTACCCTGAAGGGCAAGAAGTCACACATTAGTATGAATGTGTCTACAAATGTATTTTGAAGAGTAGGTTTGCAAAACAGAAAGAATGAAAATAGCATAGATCATTGTTACGTACTTCTCTGTGTGTGACAGTTATTAATTGTGGTGGCTGGGAAGTTTCAGAAGTGACAAAGGTTAGAGGGAAAACTCTGCAGGGCACATGAAGGGGGAGTATTGGAAAGTCATCTTCTCTTTAATTATGGGCTTGCTCTAGGAAATTCTGCATACTATTCAGCAAGGAATACACTATTGAGTGAAAAGAATTTTCCAAACATACACTCATGCACTCAAACTATCCATGCAAAACCCAGATGGAAAATGTGTGCAAAAGAAATTTCCTATAAGTTGAGTTATTAAAGTGCTTTGCTTTTTTTTCCCTAAGGGTTCTGTGTTAATCAAACCTATTTAGCTTTCACTGCTCCAGTAAGGCTGAAAATTGCTATCCAATGCCAAAATTTAAAAAAATAAAAATCAAAAGAACAAACTGGAAGACTGAAAATGCAAAAGCTTGAATTAAGAGAATTACACCACACATTTTTCTGTGGACTTCTGATCTTTATTCAAAGAATATTTACATCCCTCTAGGGTTTGGTGGGGAATTAGTCAAAGCAACAGAAGAATAAATAAAACATAAAATAATTTCTAATACCTTGCCAAGAATATCTACATTAAGCATGTTGCATGATAAAGT
Organism: Megascapheus bottae; assembly: GCF_031878675.1. Lineage (NCBI taxonomy): Eukaryota > Metazoa > Chordata > Mammalia > Rodentia > Geomyidae > Megascapheus > Megascapheus bottae. The sequence continues at coordinate 25,207,261 of NC_143519.1, forward strand.
AGACATTATATGAATAAATTCACTCATTGTCTTCTGCAGTTTCCTATTTGGGAAGGCACATTTTTCTTCTTGACCTTTAAATGTAATGAAATCAATGTGCTGAAATTCAGTAGAATGGAAAGGTAAACCAGTTGAGACCCACAATCTTAGACATCATCTTACCCTAGCAAAGCTGAAACCAGATTCAAGAGACAGTGTTTCTAAACATTTTGCCCCAATCCTTCCCTAGCCCCTTCTAGTTTTACTTATCTAGTTTCATGAACCTAAAGGGGAGACTTGCAGACAGAAACTAATCAGGAACTAGCAACCAATCAAAATATTGCAGGACCCAACCAGATATATAAAGCAGACATTTATTTGACATACAAAATCGAATCCTGACAAATGTCTCACCTTTGGGGCATAACACTTCTAAGCCATAACTGGCCAATTTCCTTTAGGACATGGAATATGTCTTTTTCTTCTTAATATCCTTTATAATCTCCCTCCCCAAAGCCTTTGAGCATAGAATGGAATTGCAAACAGAAGCCCTCACAAGAGAGTACTGAGTACTGTGCTTCAAGGTTTATGTGGTTGTAGGCTGGTATCTTCTCAACAGTTGAATTATTAACCCATTTTGATGGCCACAAAGCTTAGTACCTTTATCAAAGGTCTTGTGACTCTAGAACTCAGTATTTGATCCACTCTGTATACATGAACTCAATAGTTACAGATGATGAGCTACATTATAAAGAAAATACTGACAAAGGTATTGTCTTTTTTTTTTTTGCCAGTCCTGGGCTTGAGCTCAGGGCCTGAGCACTTGCTTTGGACTATCTCAAGTGATAGCTTTACCTCTTGAGCCTTAGCATCACTTATGGCTTTTTTCTACGTATGTGGTACCGAGGAATCGAACCTGGGTCTTTGTGTATGCTAGGCAAGCACTCTACAACAAGGCCAAATTCCTGATCCAAGAAAGGTATTTTCTAAAGAATAAAAAAATACCTTACAGAGGGAAACTCAGGTTGAACTAAAGCTGTGAATAAACAGACTTGGTGATCAATGTGTACTTGATCAATGTATACTAGCTCTGGTAGTTTCAGGTAAATATATCAGGCCTGCAGATCACAGGATCTTTACTGTACAATATGGAGAATGCATAGATGTTGTTTATGTGATAGATCATTTTAAATGAAAGTGGGGTATGTATAATTTAGGGTCTTGCTATTTTTCTCTCACTTTTACCCTATCATTCATACCTCTCTATGACTGTATTGGAAGCAGAGGCTAGATCTGGGGGTGCTGACTATGCTTACGTAATTGAAACACTTGAACTTTGATTTGCAATGTCTTATTTTGACACAATAGGTTTAAAGGACAATAGATTTTGAAGGTAACTAAAATAAGTTAATACATATTTGGACAAACTTACTTGCCAACTCTTTTTTTTTAATATTGTACATGGGTTCCTGAGTTTTTTAACCAATGACATTTTAGTCAACCTAAGAGTGAATAAACCCCGGAGTTTCCCAGATTAAAAATACACATAAACCTGGAAGCAACCACCACAAAATATTGCTGTGCAAACATGATAAAGTGCAGAAGTAGATCATTTACATTCAATGAGTAACAGGGTATTTGCAGGAATTAGCTGTCCTTGACCAGCCCGACTCTGATCATACAGCTTATGCTTTTGCTTTATTGATGCCTATAAATAAACATTTCTTGTCTTAATGTGTCCTGGTTTAGCGTGTAGCACACATAAAAAACTGCATTTTATAGCTGTAGGTTAAGAGAACTGTGTGATGATACTCTTTCTCTTGCACGTGGACTTTCCATCAGGATCACTAATATGTTGTTTGTGGGTTAGTTACTCACAAATTGAATTGCCCATCTGTGGGCCCCGTGGTCATCTCTGAGGTTTCTTAAAAAAATCACTTTGTAAAGCAGCTATTGTTTGGAGAAAATAATAAAACTAGAATCTAAAACTTCAGAAATTTATGTGGGTGGCAGAAAAGGAGTAACTGTGGAAACTGTAACTAGGAGTAAATACAAAATACAAATACTCTGACATTACACCTGTATTTTCAAAAGAATTTGGTCAGCAAAGATGGCAGCAGACTGTCCATACAAGTCTAAATGGAATTTGGAAATACTCTTAAATCTCTTAGTTCCCACACATGGAGCCCTTATGTGCCCTTTATGCTATGTGTCTTATTTAATCCCAACAAATCCATGTAGGGTAAATGTTACTACACAGATTTTGGAGGTAAAGACTCTGAGGCTTAAAGAAGTCAAAGAAACACACAATGAGTAAGTGGCAAGGCTCATCTGTCTACCCCCAAACCCAGCTCTTAATCACATTGATACTGTACAGTCATTCAAATAATCCACTCTTAGTCAGAATCTACATTCTTGCTTCAGTGAAAAAATGGCTCCCTCTACATGATGCCTTGTCTTTCCTTTACTTAGCAGTAACATATGACATGACATATATCCAATTCTATTTTCCCCACATTTTTCTAGATTTATGTCATGTTTTGTTTTATTTGGGTGGGGTATAAAACAAAAGAAATCTACTTAAGAAGCAACTGTGAAGCACTAAGTACTCTGAGGAACTATTGTTGTTATCACACATCACAACAATCAGAAGAAAGCCAGAAGACACAATCTCTGCCACAAGGCATTTATTCAATACCTTATTGAATACCCATTTTGTTATATTTAGATATAAGAAATGAAACTTTGTATGGAAGTATGTGAGTAAAAAGCAGATTAAAACAACAACAACAAAGTAGAAGCTATGTGAGAATTGTACAATCAGAACACAGTGTATAGGGGTGGGGAGGGTGGGGAGAGGCACTTATTCAAGTGCCAAGTTCAAACTTGGCCAACAGAGGAAACAAGATGATGTCTGCATTTAATATGATAGGCACCACAAATCAGTCACGTGAGATTCTTCTCACCTGAATGAACTGCACTAGGAAAAAAAAGGACACAAAATTTTGTGGTTTGGGAGAAACATCAAAAATAATAATTCAATATGAGTTGAGTGTAGACCAGTGGTCTCAAGCATGGAAAAATTTGAATAACCTAGTGAGCTTTGAAAACTTCCCAGTACTCAGGTTGCATCCCATATCTGTCTATCAGAATTCTCTGTGTAGAATGCAAATTCTAGTCATTTTCTAAGCTCTCTGGGTGATTTCACTGTGCTGCCAGGTTTAGGAATTGGTGGTGCATGGAGCAATTCTTACAGACTAGTCTGTAGATGTGTCATTCATATCCATGTCAGCTAAAAAAAAATACTCTGTGAATTGGATTGAAAACCACAGAGCCAATAACACACTTATGGCTGGTTTCCACTCTGAGAGCTTCTAAACTAGTGGGTCTAGAGTGGGGCCTGAGAACTGTACTCCTCATTCACACAGGTAACGCTAAGAGGACTGCTGCTGGCCTGGCTGGAAGAGTCGCAAAGTTCGAGACCTGTGGGTCAACAGCAATGCTTCTCAAACTCAGATGATCACTTAGGGATATATTAAAGTACCAATTCTGATTTACTTGGTCTAGGGTAGGACTTGGCTTTCAGAATTTCTAACCAATTCTTTGGTGATGTCAGCATTGTGGAGTCCTCAAAATGTACTTTGGTTATAAGGAGACAAGTAAGAAGCTAATCTGGAAAGGTAATTCGGGACTGGGAAAAGTTGAAAAGCTGAAAACCCATGTGGCTAGATTGGTCCCTAGCTTGGCACTATTGGAGGTGATAGAAACATTAAAAGGAATGGTCTATTTGCCACTGAGGGACAAGCCCTGGAAGCCCCATCTCTCCTACTCCCCCACCCCCACTTTGAGTGAGCATTTCTGCTCAATGTGCTTCCAGCATGACATGCCACTTTGCTATAAGCCCAAAGCAAAGGAGCCAATAAGCAAATTTTATTTGCTTGCTTTCAGACAGGATCTCACTATGAAATTCATAATATCCTGCCTCAGCCTCCCGAGTTCTGGGATTACAGGAATATGCCATGATACTCAGTTACTTTTATTCCTTAAGAGTTGTATTTGACAAGGAAGGGGGGAAAACCAAGACGGGTGGGAGGTGTGGGGGGGGGGGAAATGGGTACCAAGACATGTGAAAGGGTATCAATGTATGTGAATTAATGCACCTTCTATCTGGCAAATATCATGTAACCCTTTCACTAATTACAATTTAAAAAATTTAAAAAAAGAGTTGCTTATCTCAGCTATTGGTTGTAGTATCAGTAAACTCACACAACAATGATTTCAAGTCTTTGTAATATAATAAGGTGACTCAGAGTTCAAGAAACTGATGTAGGAAGATTGAAAGTTTGAAGTCAGCCTACGCTATGCAATGAGAACCAATAAAAAGTCAATGAATATCCAGTGTTAGTTGTTTTCTTCCAAGATTCTGCTTTGCCTTACATGATACCTATTCTAAAGTAGTAGCCAAGAGTAACCAAAAGTGCATTCTATTTTGTTTACCTCAGGTAGAAAGAAAGAGAATTATCTTATTCATAGAAAATAACTTCCTCACTTTGGTCTTAGGTTGGGTCAGTTCTGTTACCATATCCATATTATCCCACTGATTATTTCTAGAGGAACAACAGTATAAATTATCTCACTCAATAACAAGGGATGGAATCATATGTCTGTCTAAATAAGTAAGAATTCCAAAATCTATGTTACTGTGGTGTAGCAAGAGGAAAGGATTAGGAATAAATCACAAAGGTAAGAACAATCATTCATATTTCCCAATAGCTTTTTGGAATCACTGGTTTTAATTAGAAAGAGGGCAAAAGTGATGTGCTTTTAAAAAGACTACTTGGGTTTTTTGGGGGGAGGACAATGACTTATAGTTGCATAAGAATTCCAAGGAGGATACCAGTGGTAGAAAATGGTGGGGATAAAGCAAGAAAGTGATAAGGGTGTGAGGGTGAGTTCCCTTTGAAGTGTGTCAGGTTGGAAGTTTCCAGAAAAAGAAAATGGGTCTAAAGTAACTGCAAATACCTCCAACAGGTCTGAACCTCAAATTAAAAAAAAAAAACAGGGATCAAGTCTTGAAAGATTTAGAATGAAAAGAGTCTCTGTATATGATGATATGGAGTGTGAAAAGAGATCAAGGTTGATGTGTGAGGAAACACCACATATGACTCAGAAAAAAGGATATTTATGAAAGAGACTGAGAAAAATGGATTATGCATGGGAATATGGAACTTATTATTTCTATGAATAAAAAATCTTAATTAGGACAATTATCATACTATTGTAGTAATGATCATTAGCTAATCTCATGAGAAGACTGAATTCATCTCTGAATACTGTGTTAAATATCACATTAATTGCTTCAAATGAGTCAGGGTTAGTATTTCAGCTCAGAAACTGGCAGATCCTTGGATAAATCAATATTTTTGTCCTCTGGTGTATCAGCCATCAAATATTTCCCAGCATATGATTCTGTGCAAGTAAAAATTTTAAATCCACACTGGCTATTTTTCATGATTTTGGCTGCCCAGAATCTTCTTTCTTCTCACTATTAAAGGAGTTCCTAATTCAAGAGTCTTATTGTGGTGTACTGTCCATCTTCTACTTACAATGTCAAAAGACCTTGACCCCAACAATTAGATGGAAACAGAGGTCATGATTCTGAAGGGAGATAAATGAATATGAAATAGTACAGCAGGGGTAGCTGAGCAGAAAAGGAAGAAAGATTCATTTGGCCAGTCCTGAAGCTTAAATTCAGGGCTTGGGCACTGTCCCTTATCCTTATTTGCTCAATGCTAGCACTCTATCACTTGGGCCAGAATGCCACTTCTGGCCTTTTCTTTTATGTGGTACCGAGGAATTGAATACAGGGCTTCATGCATGCTAGACAAGCACTCTACCACTAAGCCATATTCCCAGTTCAGGAAACATGATTTTTAAGGCAATGGTATCAGGGGAGCAGCTATGTACTCACCCATCAAGCATATGCCTCCATCTTCCTTCCCCTTCCCTTCCCATCCCTCCCTTCACACCCCTCCCCTCACTCTCCTCCTCTTCCCTTCCCTCCCCTGCCCTTCCGTTAGTTTTCCTTCCCTCTCCTTCTTTCTCCCTCCTTCCTCCCTCCCTCCCTTCCTTTTTACATTTTAGTGCCAGTCCTGGGGCTTGAACTCAGTCTGGCACTGTCCCTGAGCTTTTTTGTTCAGGGTTAGTACTCTACTACACTTGAGCCAAAGCTCCCCTTCTGGTTTTTCTTGGTGCTTAATTAGCAGTAAGGGTCTCGTGACTTTCTCGCCTGGGCTGGTGTCCTGTGATTCTCATATCTCAGCTTTCTGACTAGTTAGGGTCACAGATGTGGGCCTTCTCATTTCTAAGTTGTCTAACACACTGGCTGTGTTTTTCTTTATATAACATATAATTTAGTTATGAATAAAACAGATGAACATCTACACATTTGTGAAGCTTACATTCTATTCACACAACCCAGAAATTGTTTGTAGCTTATGACAGGAGAACTGCCTGCAAAGCTCAACAGTGCTCACAATGATTAAGTCACAGATGGTGTCTATAGAAGCAGCCTCTGAGATGGAGGTTAACCTGTAGAGTGTTTACCAAAGAAGTGCCCAAAGATTAATACTTAACAGAAAGGACAAAACAAGACTGGCGGAGGGAAAACTTCAGTAGAGGAGTAAACCTAACAACTAATCCAGATTGTTATAGAGGTCATTGAAGTTTTCCAAAGCTGAACCTAAATTCATAATCTTTGGCCAAAGGCCACTTGAAGAAAGAGATGACTGAGGACATTTCACATTACAGGTGATCACAGAAAGGCTACTTGCTAGAGACTGCAGGCTGACCACACTCCTAGCAGCCAGGGTAAGTCTTATTCCTGTGCTCCTCTCTATGATTGCTCTTCGACATTCCCCAAAGGAAAAACCACTGTCTGTTACAGCACTTGTGAAAAAGATCACAAACAAAAAACAAAAAAATAACCAGCTTTTCCAGAATCCGACTGGAGAAGGTAGTGACATAGATAAGCAACAAGAGACAGCTGCATCCCGATGCAGAAAACTTGCACAACCCTGCAGGTCAGCTTAAAACCAAGGACAGGAACTATGAGCACCCCGCTGGGTCCTCACAGCAGGGGACTCCTCCCATCCCAACACTAGTATCAGTGGTGACTCAGTGTGCATGGCCCGAACCCCTGGCTCCTGCAGGAGAAGGGACATCCATCTTGAAGAGGGCCAAAAGGCAAAGTCCTTCCTCATTTCCTCATCTACTTCCAGCAGAAGACCACCAGGACCGATACTGGTTGTGCACTCGGACTTTGTATCCTCCTCAGTCCAGGCTGCTAGCTGGGAAAACCTGGATCTGCTAAAAAGACCACAGCGCTCCTGGGCCAGGTGGCTCCCGCTTGTCATCCTAGCTACTCAGGAGGCTGAGATCTGAGGATTGAGGTTCAAAGCCAGCGGGAACACTTAAATCCGTGCCACTCTTATCTCGAATTAATCACTAGGAAACAACGGGAAGTGGCTCTGTGGCTCAGCGGTAGGGTGTAGCCTTGAGCTGAAGAGCTCAGAGACAGTGCCCAGACCCAGAGTTCAAGCTCCATGACCTCCCTCTTCCCCCCAAAAAGAAAAGACAACAGAGACAATTTTCCTGCACTGCCCAGTGGGAACCTACCTCTTCCGCATCTCTCACTGGCAGACCAGACCTGAAGCAAGCCCCACCATCCCCTACCCCAGACTGGACCGAGCTAGTGGCAGTCTGTTAAGTGCTCACCAGCCCGGGCTCAACAGTGCACCAGTCCTGGGCCGGATCCCTTTACCCCGTGAGGGACCAAGAAGGCACCAGTCTAGGATTTGAGTGGGGACAATGTCTTGCATTGCCCTCTGAGAGTCTACCCCTCCAAAGATCATGCCTGTCACAATTCAGGATTCAGACAAGGACAATCTCTCATTAAAGCACGGTGGGAACCTGTGTTCTCCCCCTGAGCTCAAATGAGATCCGGGTGCTACAACGCTGTCCTGGCCTCTCTGGAAAAACGCTCCAGTCTAGGACTCGGACCAGGAATGAATCCCCCATTACGACTAGCTGGAATCAGCCTACCCCAGACACAGAACCAAGCCAAGACACTAGACTGATGTGTCCCACATAATGGGAACATACCACCAGGCCAAACCTAGGTAAGGCCATCAGACTTCCTTACATACCCCTAACAACTGACCAGAACGAATTACACTATTTGTACCACCCAGAGCTGAAAGCTGCCAAATGCGAAGTCTGGAAGAGATCCATCCCGTGAATCACACAACCATACTTCACCACAACCTGAATAAACTTGACAATCCAAATGTGTAAATCACAATTAAAGATTGAAAAATTCATGAGCAATCAAGACAACAAACAAAACCCAAAAGCCAACAACAATCCAGGGAAGGACCCTAGTGAGAGTGAAGGAAAAGAGATGGAGGTTAAAAGAACAGTTAATGATGAGAGAATTGGCCGGTGAAATAAAAGGGTCTATCAAAAACAAATAGAAGAATGCAAGAAGGAAATGACCAAGAACATACTGGTAGCCCCAACAGATATGGCGAGAAAAACAGAAATGCTACACATCTCATTAAAAGACAAAATTAACACAGTGAGAACTGACTCCATAAAGAACGTAGAAGCATAAAAAGTTTAATTTCCCTGAAAGCCTAAGCAACAGAATAAGTGAAATGGAAAATAGAGTACTAGGAGTTGAGGATCAAACAGAGGAATTAGAACAGAAAATCAAAGGCATGAAAAGAAAATGGAGCATGTAAAGGGGAATCCAAAAATTAGCAGACTCAACCCAAAGATCAAATTTACTCAGGGTTGGGATTGATGACAGAGAAGCAGTGAAATCAAAAGGCACTGAGAATCTATTCAATAAAATAACAGAAAACTTCCCCAGCCCCACGAGAAAAAAAATCCTACTCACTAGACAGAGGCATACAAAACTTCAAGTAGACATGATCCAAGAAGAAACACTTCTAAAAACGTCATAGTGAAAACTCTAGACTTAAGGATTTATATTACAATGGAAAGATCAGAATCACTGCAGACCTCACCACACAAACTGTGAATGCAAAGGAGAGGCTGGAAATCAACAATTGCCATGGCAAGCTGGTGTACTCAGCATTCACAATTGACAGCGAAACTAAATCCTTCTATGGGAGACAAAAAAGAAAAGAACACTAAACCAGCATCACAAAGAGTACAATTTGAGAAAAGCAATCAAAGCCAAGGAAAAATTAATTAAAAAATCACTATAACACTAGTTTAGTAAGCAGAAGATGAGGAAAGTAGCAATATATGCAACCACATAAGTGGCAAGAAACATGCCACATCTCTCCATAATAACCTTAAACATGAATGGACTCAATTCTTCAATCAAAAGAAGCAAAGCAGCAGATTAGGTTAAAAAATAAGATACATCCATTTGTTTTCTCAAGAGACCCACCTCACCATCAAAGATTAAAAACAGGGGCTAGGAGTTTGGCCTAGTGATAGAGTGCTTGCCTAGCATGCACAAAGACCCGGGTTTGATTCCTTGGTACTACATACTTAGAAAAAGCCAGAAGTGGTGCTGAGGCTCAAGTGGTAGAGTTCTAGCCTTGAGAAAAATCCAGGGACAGTCCTCAGGCCCTGAGTTTAAGTCTAGGACTGGCAAAAAAAAAAAAAAAGATTAAAAACAAATTCAGAGTAAAGGAATGGGAAAAGATCTGTCATGCAAATACATCCTGAAAGAAGGCAAGAATAGCCACATTGGTATCTGACAAAATAGATTTTTCATTAAAGTCAGTACAATGAGACAAGGAAGGTCATTACACATTATTAAAGAGAATGACCCATGAAGAAGAAATCACAGTTGGAGCACTTAAATACATTAAGCAAACTCATTTGGACTAACAGAACATGATAGACCCCAACACAGTAATAGTGAAATACTTTAATACTTCCCTCTCACCAAAAGACAGATTGACCAAACAAAAGATAAACATAGAAGCCTCTGAAATAAATGACACTATAATCTGGTAGTCTCAGAGCATTCTATCAAACAATGACCCATTTCACATTCTTCTCATCACCCATGGAACAAGATTTCTCATATCATAGAACTCACAAAGAACCTAAGCAAATAGAAGAGGATTGAGATAACTGAGGGACAGCAGCCAGGCCCTGGTTTCAAGGTCTAGGTCTGGCACACACAAATACAAAAATTGAAAAGCAAAGAATACCTGCATAAATGAATATTCAAATTTTTGAAAAGGAACACTCAGGAGCTGAAAACATGTCAAATGTGCATTTCAAATAGAATCCAAACATCATAATTTTTCTCTTTTTGATTATTCTCTTCAAATGGTTGTATAAAGGGGTTTCGATTTGAAGTGTCACTTTATATATAATGCATTGCGACCAGAGTCATCTCTTCTATCCTTCACCCTGCTCTCATTTTTTCCCATCTCATCTCATCTCTTTAAGTACATTGAATACTATGACTGTTCGCTTTTAGATTTTTATTACACTTCACAAAAGTAGTACTAGGATGATTAGGAAAGAGAAAGGGGCTAAAAATAGTCCATTATAGCTTTAGGGAAGAAACACTTATCACAAGTAGTGATTGACTCCAGGTCATTTTACTAAGGTACCCACGAATTTAACAACAGGCTAGGAAAAGAAATTTCTTCATAAAGAAAAAAAAGGATTATTATACAAAATGTATTTAAATATCATATAAAAGAAAAAATTTAAAAAGAATACATACAATATAAAAATTGGCAAAGAGATGTGAGAAATCTATTCAGAGAGGGAAAATAGAACAGAAAAATAAATGAAAAAGCAGCTCTCCATCCCCCCATCAGTAACTGGGATAAGTCAAAACAAAAATAATGTGAAATATAATTTCATACCTGCTTTGGAAAGAATGTAAAATGTTGACAGGTATCAGTCAAATAACCAGAGAACACAATCTTCTTACATATTGATAGGATAGACAATAGGTACTGTTGTGATAGAGGGTAATTGTACACCATCTAGCACTCTCCCTATTTTTCACTTGCCATTAAACAATTCTAGTTCTTAAATGAAGTTACTCATTGAAATTACCTATAAGGCTATTAAGAGGCAATCTTGGAGATTTTAAATTAATTGAGTTGGGATTAAAACCCAATTGAGGGAAAAGATACACACTCAGGATCTTTCTGAATTACGTACAAATAATATGAGTCTGCAAAAATGGAAAATAAACAAGGTTAAAGACCATTACTGTGGAGACATTGTTAACACATGTGTTCAAGAAGATGTGTGCATAAAAGCATACAAACCACATGATTAGCAACATTAAGGATAATGAACATTTGTATATGTAATAAGAACTCTGCATGTTTATGTTACAAACACACAGAGAAGTGTGAGAAAAACAGCTCAAGCATGTTTGCTTGGCAGTTGCACAGTAGAAAAATAAAGGAGACATTGAAGTGATATGAAAGAATTAACCATTGGGACCAGGTCTGTGACTAGGGAATGTAGAGTCAAATCACAAGTGGAAGGCTTGGTTGCCATAAAGATTTCTTATGCAAAAGGAAAGATATCATCTACTGGCCCAAGGTCAAGAACAGAAATCTGCATCCATCCATCCATCCACCTATTCTTCTTTTCTTCTAATATCAGCCTGGATTTCCTGTCCTGGAGTGGAGTGCCTGCAGTTCAGTGCACAGTGAAAGTTAAGAAGGGAGTGAGAGCCTTCCTGGGTGGTCCTTTCTCCAAGGGGAGATAGAAAAATCACCTGCTGCTGGGTGAGGGGGAGGGGTAGGGAGGTGAGGAATAAGACTGTTAACAGTGTTTCTAGAACACAAAGTGGTTTTAATTAATTTTGTTCCTTTTCAATTTACCTGTTTAATTTGATAAAAGTGTTTTCATTTATTAAATTAATGTTCTTATTTTTTTTTCAAGTTTAGAGCCAAGTGTGTTGTTGACTATACTTTACTTAGGCTTCTGGCATTTTGTAAATTATGGACAGCATAAAATTTGCCAAGGAATCCATTTATGTATGTGAACATCCAACACAGATGTAGCTTTGAACTGTCATACTCAGCTAGACATCCTCATTGCTAATACAATAACTTCACAAATACTACTATACACAATAAATGCTTTAGGAAACACTATTGGCATTTTTTAGTTCTTGTGGTATTTATACATGGATCCAGAACTTATGTTACTCAGGAGAATCATAGTTTGAAGCCAGCCTGGGTAGGGAAGTCCAAGAGACTCTTATCTCCAACAGAATACTCAGGAAAAAGCCAGAAGTGACATTGTGGCTCAAGTGGTAGAACTAGCCTTGAGGTTTGGTAACTGCACCCAGGCTCCGAATTCAAGCCCCAGGATCAGAAGAAGAAAAGGGAGAGAACCTAAGCAATTGCACCAAAGGCAAAAATCAGAAGCCAGCTGTGAAACTATACTTTCAGACCCCCAAACCAGGGCCACACATCTCATTCCAAGGGTAGACAAAAGGCTTGAACTCTCTCAATAGGACAGCCAGCTGCAGATGGATAGAATATATGAAACAAAAGACTCAGTAACATGACTGCAGTTTTTGAAGGGCCCAAAAAGAGCAATTGAGCTAATTTTGGCATCAGCTACTTTGTAAGAAAGGAAACTAGCAGAAAAGGGAGATTTAAAACTGTTCTTTCACTGGGGACCTATTATCAGTTGCACATACAGTTACTGAAGTGGCTCTTCCACTCCACACCTGCAGCATTGTGTGAGATAATCATTTTATTCTCTGCTCATTAGAGCAAACAGACCTCCCAGAGAGTAATGTGTCTTCTTATTTTTTTTGTAATGGATTTATGGACCCAAAGTATTGAATACTAAATTTTCAGTGGGTTACTGAAAAGGCACAGAGGGATTCTAGAACAGTCTAGCTGTCAGAGTCCAGGCGCCTGGTAGCCAACAATGTGGACTTAATTTAACCCAGGTGACTGGCTATTCAACAAAATCTTTTCTTAATTAGTGGTACCTTGACCTCTTCTTGTGGAGTCTGTTTCTCCAGCTATGTTTCTCGCAACTAACTAGTCTTATTTTCCCACACCAACTTCCCACAGCTTGTGATAGAAGACCTATTTATAAAAGCAGGTTTCCTTCCATCGGAAAAAGTAGCCAAGTAGCCAAGTGCTCCCTGCTATGAATAATATCCTTTTCCCTCAAGTTCAAAGTATAAAAGTTATTCTTCCATCTTCAAGAAACTCAAAGGTAGTCACAAATATTTAAGCATGGAATTGTCCATTTCAAGCGTGGTAAGTACATTTGCATGACGGTACCCCAAGATTATCCTGTTACATACTTACCACTCTCCTTATGCAGTCTGACGGTAATCTATTGCTTTTGAACAAGAATGGTCCAGACATCATCAAAATCCCTCATCAACTGACTTGAAGTCTGACTTGGCCTGACTTTATTAGGTAAACACAAGATTTCAGAAATGGGGGCCAGGAGTTTGGCCTAGTGGTAGAGTGCCTGCCTAGCATGCACGAAGACGCAGGTTCGATTCCTCGGTACCACATACATAGAAAAAGGCTAGAAGTGGTGCTGTGGCTCAACTGGCAGAGTACTACCCTTAAGAAAAGCCCAAGAACAGTGCCCAGGCCCTGAGCTCAAGCCCAGGATTGGCAAAAAAAAAAAGATTTCAGAAATGTTTCCACTGGCTTGGAAGAAGACCGCCATGTTATAGGGGGCACCAGGTATCAGGAAGCAGAGGGAGCCTCCTATTGCTTAATGTTTTAGTCTGAGAACTTTTGGGGACAGAACTCTGGCAAAAGCCAGTGAGACAGGAAGAAATCCTACCTAAAATCACTTTCCTGGCTGCTGCCTTGCTTGTAGCCTGGACAGACAATGTCTAATAAGTGTTTTGGAAACACAGCACCTTTCAGATTTTGCAGGTAACACATCTCTCCTCTCCAACCAATCACAAGTCCAATGACTATAGATAGGAACTTGTGAGAAAAGATGAATCAGAACATGAATTCAAGTGTATAACTATACATCTTCAGATCACCACATCCAATGACTAAGGCTTGTCTCTACTTGATTCTTTCATTACTATGGGTTCCCTCACTATTGAGACCTCAGGATAAGACAACTTCATCAAACATCATTATATATATGTGAACCTCAGCAAGAACAGGAGATTCCATGTGAACTCCTTAATCCATCCATTTTACAAGCAGTACTATGACTATTGATTGACACAGGCACTAACGTGCTCAGAGCTGTTATTGAAGTCACCCCCTCAACCCTGTGAGTTAAGTGCTATTATCATCCCTAATTTGTAGATGAGGAAACTAAAGGTTGGAAAGAAATCTAAATTGCCCTGGATTTCAAAGCAAGCACTTGGTACAGTTGGGATTTGAACCCAGACATAATGACTCCAAAACCCATTCACTTAATAGCCTCTCATTGTATTCCATCCCATAAGTGTAATTCATCCCCATAAGTGTGTGTATAGAGTTTTGTTTTAAAATTTAGATATATGAATGCAAAGCCAAAGAGCTGTTATTTCCTTCTCCTAAAAATGGAGAGCTGAAATCAATTCTGGTTAAAAAATAAAAAAAGAGATTTCCTTGAAATGAATATTCATAGTTAGTTATCCTAAAAACTGGTACCTGTCTGACTTACGGGCTCTGTATTTTATGACTTCGGTGTGTTTACGTTACAAAATACACGTAAGTAGACACTTAAGTGTGTTTCTGTGTATACCTGTAGATGTAAAGGCTTTGACATAAACAGGATGGATAAAAGAATTTTCAGGATATTTTTGCAAGTTTCAAGAATTTCAGCTGAAACGACTTAAGAGAAAAAAAAAACTTGAGACATGGATTTGGATTTTCCTGAATCTACACACCAACATTCTTCTAATTCTCTGTAGTATTTAGGAAGTATTTCACTGTGACTGCTTGGTTCTGAAACATGAGTTACATCACCTTTCTCCTAAGGTTATGACTATACGTTAACGCAGCTAAGTATTTTGGGCCATGGCCTGAGCTAGAATGTGGTCTGCTCAAGAAACTTACCATTATTATAAACCTTCACTCACTGAAAACAAGAAAAAAGTGAAGTAATTATTCTACTACTGCAACGACTCTGATGCGAATTAGCATCTTGGCAAATGCAAAGTCAAAACAAACACAATCAAGAAATAAAAGAGCAAGAAAGATATATTACCTAATCAGTGCATGGGACTTATTCCTCAAACAAAGGATGCATGGAAATTTTGTTCTGGAAAATTACATATTTTCATCCATGAAACCCTTTTGGGGTATACATTTCTGATCTGAACAGTTTGAGGTCACGGTTCAAGAAGGAAAGATGGGCCACACATTTTGCAGCATGCTAACCTCAAGGTCATGGGGTTCAGGCTTGAAAGGTTAAAAATGATGGACAGAAAGAGTTGGACATCCTAAGCTTGCACCTAAAGGACAGAGAATAGGAGTATCTACGGGCATAGTTAGCTTTTAGCATAAAATTTACCTGGGAAAGGAAAGGACAGTGAAAGGTCTGTTGATATAGGAGTTTGCCCCTCAAAGTTCCTGCCTAATGGCATCTAAAAAGACTAAATAAAATTCAATCATTTCTAACCAAGGACCACTGCTTTCTTTCAATATCATTCCTCACCCCACTCATCCATAGTCTTGTTTTCCTCTGGTTTAAGAACAGTCACTTACTCTTGTCTTTTCCTTCCTTCTTCAAATATAATTACACAGGCCCTTCACTGTATGGGGATATTTTTACTATTTCTTGAAGAATTTCAGTGAGTAGAAAATATAAACATTCTGCACATCTGTGATAGTAGTATAGACTTGTGAGCTGCCTCGGGTGTCAGGGATACAGAATATTATGAAGGATTTTTTTCAAAGATAATTAGAGGTGAAGTAATAAAGAACTGTGAAATCTATTAGTAAGCCATGTAGCTTTCTATTGTAGGCAGGGAAGGCTTGGGAAAATGTCTGACAGCCAAATGCTATGACAGTTGCGAATGATACAGAAAGGTGACCTTGGCATTGGTAAAACAGTGAGAGAATAAAAAATAAGATGGATGTAGACAGACCAGAATTTGAGTCTATGGCAATAGTCCTGCTAGTCTATAAGATGACCTGAGCACCAAGAATAGCAAAGGCAAGATGGATTCAAGAAGTACCTGCCAGATTGAGAGCACATTTGAGAAGTATTTACAAAAAGTTCCTTTCATTGCAGTCTATATTCTAGGTACTAGAGATACAAAGTGTCAGAGTTCTATGCTCAGGATAAACTCTTCCTGGTGAGGGCTGTATAAAGAGGAACACAGCTTGGAGGGGGGAAAGGGTGGGCCAGGGGGAAACCATTCTCTTAGAGAGGACATGTGTAGTAACATGTCTAGGGACATAGGACATGTGTGAGATCAGCCTTGGGGAACTAGCAAGGGCATTTCCAGGAGGAGGAGCTAAAGCCATGAGCCTCAGGGTGGATTTCTGGACAACAGAATGGACAGAATCTATGTCAGGGAGCAAAAGGGTGAATGCAGCAGCGGATGTGGACTGGGGTCCAGGAACTAGTTCTTAGAGGACCTAGAGACTCATCTCAATGATTTTTTTTTTTGCCTTTTATTCTGAATGTGATAGAAACTGTTTTAGACATGGAACTTGAACTCTTCTAATCCTTTATTTCTTTCACTTTTGAAATTAGTATATACTGACTAACCTTACAAAGTTGTTATAAAAATTTAAAGCATCACCTCTATCATAACAATAAATAAATAAATAAAATATCAAAGCACTTAGGGGTAGGCCCGCTGCAGTTTGAATAGGTTGGCATGAGACCATTTCAGTGTTTTTCAGTCTATAATGTTAGGGAATGGTGATACTTCCTGGGGGAGAGGGAAGGAAATATTGAGGAAAGCAACCCTATTGATGGAGAGAGAGAACAATGCCATCAGGGATTCCAAGATGCTGTGAGAACTTCTAGGTAGAGGTCTCTATCATTGCTGATCCTATGGATGGAGATGTAGGAAAGAGTTTTGACTAGAGACATGGATTCCCAGTCATTGTTGCATAGGCTGCTCTTACAAAGGTTTTCTCCTCTGTCATCACACAGTGACCTCTGTTCCCTAAGGCTGAAGCAGAGGCTCATTAAACCATAAAACACTTTGACATTCATCATTTCTAATCCTCATTCCCCTGGTGCAGGCATACAAGCTTGCTTCTAACAGTTTGCCTCTCACCCCAGAGAGCCATAAAACAAATGTCCTGGTAGAGGGCTGGCAGCAGACAAGGCTTCTTGGATTTTCCCCTACTCTCTGTAGAAATGTTTGTGGAATATGTACACAACAGAATTCTACTCATTCATCAGAAAGGATGATGTTGTATCATTTGTAAGGAAGTGGGAGAACTTGGAAAAACTTACCTTAAGCCAAGTAAGCCAGACCCAGAGTAACATACATTGCATGGTTTCCCTCATTTGTGGTAACTAGAATGTGCCTATAAACCTATATGGGAACACACTGGATGGTACCTAAGAGGTTACAAATGAATTAACTGAAGTGTAGTAGACTCTATGGAGAGCTCAAACAGTATAATTCTTTAAAAAGACCTAGTCAAAGCTCAACAAATAAGTACCAGGAAATGGGGACTTGAAAGGTAGGGTGGGGTCAAGGGGAAGGCAGCTGAAGAATGAAGGAGGTGATAGAGGGGGTGGAGAAGGCAGGCAAAAATTCATTGTATACCATAGAACTGGAAAATAGAAAAGAAATAGTGGGTTGAAGGGTGGTGAAGACGTTGAAGTGGTGACACAGATCAAGATGCATTGTACACATAAACTGTTTGTTGAATGGCAAAAAATAACCCCACCCAATACATAACCTGTTATTAAGATAAGTAAGAGAAGGGGTGGGTTGGGAGAGGTGGATGAAAATGTTGAAAGGAATTGATGCAGATATACTGTATTCAAAAGCCGCTTCAGTGAATGGCAACTCTTTTTCTACAATTACTTATAGATAATAAAATATTCAAAGGAAGGAAGGAAGAAAGGAAGGAAACTTCAGAGCACCTCCATCATGCTTCCTCTCCCTCTTCCTCTTCTTCTTTTTGTAGGTCATGGGACTTGAACTCTGGGCCTGGGTATTGTCCCTGAGCTCTTCAGCTCAAGGTTACTGCCCTATCCTTTGATCCACCGTACCACTTCCAAGTTTTCTGGAGGTTAATTTTAGATAAGACGCGCACAAACTTCAGTGCCCTAGCTGGCTTTGAACCACAATCCTCAGATCTCAGCCTCCTGAATAGCTAGGATTACAGGCATGAGCCATCATGCCCAGCTTTGTTGGTTTCTATTTTCCCAACTCTCTTTGTGTTTTCTTCCTTTCTAAGAGCTGCCGTCAGAAATTGTGCACCTCCTCTGTTCACTTATACCACAGTTCAGCCTCCTTTGGGAAGGGCAGGACTGGATTTACTTCATTATCTTGCAAGTCTCTGTGGCTCAAGTACATATCTCTGTAGACAGTTAAATATGACTGCATAATGGCATCACCTCACAAAGATACAAGGGGATAGTGTCCACAAAAGTATCCCTGCTCCTCACAGGAGTCATAGCATTCATTGCTTTCTGGGTCACATGGGTAGAACCCAGATGACATGCTAATGTGCAGCCATCCCTGCCTCTAGCCTAGGCTTCAAAGCCTTGTAAGCACTCCAAATTCAGACTTAACCCTGAGAAATGGAAGAAGTAGGCAGCCACACTGTATGAAATGAGGTCAAATTTCCAACCATTTGGCAAAACGGTGGAGGAATATCAATAATCTGAAGTTCAATTGTAAAAGAAATAGAGAATCTTTAGGTATAAATAGTTGGTGTATAAGTTCTTCCTTTATGCAATAATATGTGTGTGTAGCAAGCAACAAAAAGGGAGAAAGAATATTATTGTTGTTTATTTGGCATGAATATAGTTTTCCCAAATGACAAAGTAATTGCTTTCCTGAATTCAACTAAAAAAATAACGATCTAGTCCAATTAGCTGGCATGTAAATGTGGCTTTAAATAACATGGTAATGTCTCTTTCAAATGAAAAACTGTTGTGAAGAACAATTTATATCTGAAAATATTTTAATGCAAAACTTGTGTTGGTTTTATGTTTGGGATCTGAAGACCAACTCAGCCCCCATATATTCCCTTCTCATATCCGGTGTTAGGAAGTTTCCAGAAATTGCTACAGTGAGGGCCTCCAGAGAAGACCTCCCAGCTTCTTTTGGGACTCTCCCCCTACTCACTGTCAGCAGAGCACATCACCATATTCTTTTTGTAATCCAAATTATCCTTTTCACTTTTCATTTTTTTTGCATATTTCAGATGTCTGTTTTTATTCCCAAATGCATGCTGTTAACTTTCACTATCATTTGTTCATGTCCTGGAGAACTACATTTTATTTCCTCCACATTTGGAGTTCATTTTGATATGATCACATGCACGTAGGATCTTCTATCTTAACAGAAGTTATTGAATCAAGTTAACAAACATTAAGCAGTTTGAGTTCCTTTGTCAAATATATGTTCATAATACCCTGGAAAGCTGAGTTAAAATTTGGAGTTCTTCAATGTTTTTTGTAATGGGAAAACAGAACTAACCTTTCACCTAAGGTCTAATGCTATGGGTTGAATGTTGATCCCTGTGAAATTCATATAAAATTCTTATCCCAAACCAAGCATCAGTGGCACCTTCTGTGCTCAGAAGGCCGAGGAGACCTGAGAATCATAATTTGAAGATAGCCTAGGTAGGAAAGTCCTTGAGAATCTTATCTTTTGTTAATTCTCAAGAAATCTGAAAGTAGCTCTATAGCACTAGGGATAGTACACAGGCCCTGAGTTCCTGAGTTCAAACCCCAGATTTTTATGTCTAATGTGATGGTATCTAGAGGCCAAATGTTTAGAAAACAACGAGGATGGAGCTCTCGTGACCAGATTAATATCCTTATTTAGCTCCTCCCCCGTCCCCAGGTGAGGTGTCAAGAAGAGAGCTCTCCAAAGACACCAGATCAGCCTTGATCTTGAACTTCTCATCCTCTTGAAATGGGATAAATACATTTTTGTTGTTTAAGTCATCTAGTCTAAATATGCCAGACAAACTGGGACATCCAATTTCTTCTTTTCTTACCTAGGGTTACCAGCTACCCACCCCCCTCTTCTCTCAATTATAATTGTCACTTGGCTAGTCTACTTCAACCTGCCTACAAGCATGGTCAGATGCGTGCAAACTCTGGAAAGAGTACAGATGTTTGTCTGGGGATCTGAAATACCTAGACATTGGTAACATGGGTCATAAGAAGGAAGTTCGGGTTGTGAGTAAGTTCTTCTATTTAGTTTCAATGCTCTTCATGTGTGAGGAAGACCAAGGAACACCAGAACTAAACATTCTAAAGAGCTAAGCAAAGAACAGAGACCCAGAATACTTGTGTCTAATACTGGTACCAAAAGCAAAGTTTTCTTCTCTCTCTTGAGACCATAAAGCATAAGGCAGGGAGTGATAATAATGGGGGGCTATCACTCCAGCTATTTGGGAGACAGATCAAGGCCAGTGTGAACAAAAAGTTTCCAAGACATCCTCTGAAAAATAATCTGGGTGTGGTAATGTATGCCTGTGATCCCAGCTACTCAGGAAGAAGAGGCAGGGCAATTTGGATCTGAGGACAGCCTGAGCAAAAGCATGAGACCTTATGTGAAAAAGAAAAGAAAAACTATAAGTGAATGGAACAGGGGTGAGACTTAAGCATTTGCCTAGCAAGTATGAGGCTCTGTGCTTAATCCTTTGTACCATGGGTTTTGTGTGTGTGTGTGTGTGTGTGTGTGTGTGTGTGTGTGTGTGTGTGTATTCCATATATATATATATATTTCTTCATATATGTATATGTATATGGAAGAAATAAATAGGGAAAGTTTGGAGGGTTAGAAAGGTGCTTTGCCATGAATATGTCGTATTAAAGGGAACTAACCTTGAATTTCTTGTATATTTAGAATCCCTAAAAGGTTGTATACACAGTAATATCATGAGTAAATCTTTTTAAATAGTAAGTTATTGATTGTCATTTACAAGACAGATAGAGATGCACGAGTCTAAATCAAAGACTCATAAGACCAGAGGAAAAAGTTTTGAATCCAGTGACAAATGAACTTGAATTCTGTGGAGACAAAAAGATGAGATCAATACATCTTTTGAGGTACAATTCATAGGAATTATTTATTGCCTGGAGAGGAAGGAGGGCGACCATGTGAGATAGAACACAGAGAGGACCACAGATCACATGTTTTGGTTCAGTGGCTGTATATTAGTTTTCTCTTGTTGTCATAAGAATTTACCACACATTTAGCAGCTTAAAACAACACCAATTTATTTCTCACAGCTCATCTCAGCTGGAATCCCTGCTCAGAGTCTCACAAAGTTGAAATGGTATTGGCAAGGATCCATTCCTGCTGGGAAATCTGAGGATGAATTGCCTTTGAAACTCATACAGGTTGCAGGATAAATTCAGTTCCTTGAGGTTGTAGCACGAAGGCCCCCATTTCCTTGTTAGCTGTTAACCAAGGGCAGGTCTTTGCTCCTAGGGGCAGCACACATTCCTTTCTCTACTTTCCATGTGGGACTCTTCCAGCAAGGGAGGGGTGAGCTTCTCTCACATGTGGAATCTCTTCATTCTGCTGGCTTTCTCTTCTTCCTCTCTATTCTACATTCCATTTCTGTCTTCTTTAGTCATCGGAAGATAATACCTTCTTTTTATAAGGATAGATGTGATTAAACTGGGCCTAAGTGGAAATCCAGGGTAGTCTTCCCATCTCAAATGTACTTTTGCACCAAATTGGAAAGTTACTTTTGCAAGTACAATGCAATGTATGCACAGGTTTCAAAGATTATTGTTCAGACATCATCAGGGGGAACAGTCTGCTCACCACAGACTGCAAACCCATCCAGAATTCCTTAGTGAGGCAAACTTCTCAGTCCACAGATGTCCTTTGTCTAAGCTCAGTCATTGCTTCAATGGCAGAAGTTAAGCAAGGTCCTCGTTACTAGAGGGAATATGAATGATCCTACTATCTAGTAACCCCTTCCTCTATCTCCTTTCCTACACACTCAACTGCTCTCGCTCCCATCTTTTATTCATTGAATCCACAAGTATGTAAAATCATGTCATCAGTTTACTTATTTATTTGCTGAATCCCTTTCCCCAGTGTATCAAATTCCAATTAAACTCTAAGCCTGGACTATGTTGTTTTTTTCTTTCTTTTCTTTTCTTTTT
This sequence comes from Megascapheus bottae, assembly GCF_031878675.1. Lineage (NCBI taxonomy): Eukaryota > Metazoa > Chordata > Mammalia > Rodentia > Geomyidae > Megascapheus > Megascapheus bottae. The sequence continues at coordinate 25,229,569 of NC_143519.1, forward strand.
TTGGAATTGTTCACCATCAGATCTCCAGCTCTGCAAACAGTGCTTGGTACACAGTACATGTCAATACATTCCTTTTGAATGAGTGATGATGATAAGATTTGGCCTGAGTGTGTAGGTCTTCAGAAATTCAGCATTTACAATCCAACATTTTCTCAATCTTTGTATCTAAAACCAGGTATCCACTGGTTCTTTTGGCAAATGCTCTGGCTTTCCAATATGCATGTGCTGCAAACAGAGTCAAACGGTAGTGTCAATATCTACTTCCATTGAGATGGACCAGTTTTCCCCAGGCAATATATAAACTTGTGCATGCAAAGCAAGCCATTGTCAACTTCAACAGTCATCTGTCTTTCCTGAATGGCCTTTTCAAGGTAACCCAACAATATTCAAGTAATGTTTGGCTTTAATTTGAACATATTAATGAGGGTTACCAGAGCCAGCTGGACATGTGCAGATATTCATCTCCCCTCCAGTATTTTGTTATAAATCTTCACATTTACTTAAACGTGTTCTTGCCATTAGAAATGGGAAATAACGCATCGTGTCTATACATTCCTTAAATCCTAAGAGTATGGAGAACAGTCACAGAATCAGCTGAGTATAGTTTTCTTAAAAACCCCCTAAAAGGGTTGGGAGTGTAGCCTAGTGGTAGCATGCTTGCCTAGCGTGCACAAAGCCCTGGGTTCGATTCCTCTGTACCACATACACAGAAAAAGTCAGAAGTGGTGCTATGGCTCAAGTGGTAGAGAGCCAACCTTGAGAAAACCCAAGGACAATAATCAGGCCCTGAGTTCCAGCCCCAGGATTGGTAAAAACAAAAGATAAAAAACAAAGCCCTACAGCAGGACACTGGTGGTTCATTTCTGTAATTCTAGCTACTCAGGAAGCTGAGACTGAGGATCACAGCCTGAGTTCTCAGGCTTATCTCAATTTAACCACCAAAGAGCCAGAAGTAAAGCTGCTGCTCAAGTAGTAGAGCATGAATCTTGTGTGAAAAAACTCAGGGACAGAATCCAGGCTCTAAATTCAAGCTCTAATACTGGCAAAAAAGAAAAAAAAACCTCTCCAAAATATGACTTCCTGACTGAAATCCAAGTTGCACAACTCTATTAAAGCAAATGCATTCTTCTCAAAGTTACTTGTTCTTCCTCTCATTACTATTTAAATTGCTTTGATTTAATTATCCTCTCATATTCCAGTGCTCAGAGAATGACATCAAAAACAATTTATATCTTTCACTTTTCTTCAGGCTTCTGTTGTAAACTGTGACTAGAAAGTTAAGTTTTACTCCTTGAGATTCATTTTACTTTAGCATCTGACTATACACTGTGAAAGTTTAAAACACATTTCCTGCCACTGACATGCATTTGTTTCTAAGTCCTTTTCAGTGATCTGTGATTAGATGTGGAAGCACGCACAGCTAACGGTAGGGTGGAATCACAGCTACAATCTGCTCAGCTTCAGCAAGCATGGGCATTAACAGTGGGTTTTGCTGATGGTGTTTTAGGAAATTCCATGGTCGAAATAGACCATTATGTGGTCTAGTTTTCAAAAGAGTGTTTCACAAACAGAGTGAAGAACCAGTTTTCACTGCTGAAAGCAATGACATTGATCAAGATACCTTGTATTCATAAATGGCTTTGTTGAATGTCAATTCCTTTGTACAACTACTTCAAGATAATAAGAATATTTTTAAATTAAAAAAGATTCTTTTTGAAGTAATTATATGAAAGCAATTTCTGATTTTCTAGAGCTATTGCTCTTAAACACCATGCTTTCTAATTCTTTCAGTTTCAAATTTCCTCCCCTTTGTACCTTCCCCTATTTTTTTTAAAATAACTATATACTGCTAGAAAGTCAACAATGCCTGGCTTACCATTAGTGACCTAGGAAAACAGTTCACTAATTACTTTATTCTAAGCTCATGTCCTTGTCAGCTTTGCGTTACTATGACACAATGCCTGAGGCAGCTGACTTAAAAAAAAAGAAAGGTTTTCTTAGCTTACAGTTTTGGAAGTTCAAAGTCCCAGATTGGTAGGCTCCAGGGGTTGACTTGTCATGAGGGGGAAAAATGGTGGCACATCATGTTGAGAATGTATAGGAGCAAATGTTTACACTGGAAACTAGAACAGAGAGAAGAAAGGGCATAAGGTGTCAGTGCTAGTTGTGCAATAATCCTATAAAATCTCCAAAGATTAACACTTGAACTACCAAGGGGATTGTATCTAGGTTGCCATATTTCCTCAGTGACCAAAGACTTCTGATAGAACCTTTCCTCTAATGAGCCAATGGCATCACCTTGGAAACAAAACTTTTATTAAAGGTCTAGACTTTTATATGGTTTAGATATACAGTGTGTGCAGGGATAGGGAGAAGAGTACATACTACAATAGACCCAGGCGCTTAAAACCCTATTAGTTTTTGTTATTCAAGATTTCAGATATCCCCTAAGTGTGAATTGTGACCACAGTATAAACAGAAAGTGTGATTCATTCACACTTTTACATGTAATTGTGCCCGACTACATTCAATTTCACAATTCCTTAAGAGTATAGAATTGTTGGGATTTTTTTGTTGTTGTTGCTCATCTGGCCTGGGTGCTGTCCCTGAGCTCTTCAGCTCAAGGTTCTTGCTCTGACACTTGAGCCACAATGACACTTCCAGTTTTCTGGTGGTTTATTGGAGATAGGAATCTCATAGATTTTCATGCCTGGGCTGGCTTTGAACAGTGATCCTCAGATCTCAGCCTCTTGAGCAGCTAGGATTACAGTCATGAGTCACCATGCCTGGCTTATGATTTCTTTAATCCATCTATGGGTCATTAGAGGGCCAAGATGCTGGGATGATAGTTACATAACAAGCAGGACATTATTTAACACAAAAATTAGGAAATTACATCAGGCACAGTGGCTCAGGCCTGTAATCCTAGCTACTCAGGATGCTGAGATCTGAGGATTGTAGTTCAAAGCCAGCCCAGTCACTAAAGACCATGAGACTCATATCTCCAGTTAAACAATAGGCAAGCAGACATGGTGCTGTGGCTCAAGGGGTAGCGCAGTAGTCTTGAGCTGAAGAGCTTAAGGACAGCACCCAGGCCAACAGTTCAAGCCCCACGTCTGACAAAAAAAATTAGGAAATCTATTGATCCTCATATTTTACTTTCTATGTAAATCTCCTAGATGATCCATACTCTACTTGAACACAGTATTCTGAATCAAAAGATAGAATTAATAATAGTAATGTATTCAGATAAAAGTTTAAAAATCAAAAAGATATATTACACTTTTAAGTTCATTGATTAGTTTTATAAGCTTTTCCTATTTCCTCTGGGGAGTTAATGAATATTTTTGTACATCTTTTTTGTATTATTGAAGAGTTACTTCTTAGGGATTTTACTTGGGTCCAATATTTACAGCTCATCACGACTTATGCCAATACTGACTTTCTTTTATCCATCTTCAGGGCTCGGGGCCGAGATTGATAGAGAGATTTGTTATCAAAATTCTCCTTTTGGAAACTGACTATATGGTTTCTTCACAGACAATATAATCCCCTCAAGAATTAGGCTGTTTTCTATTATATAGATAAAATATGCACAAAGATATATTTGCATTCTTTCCATATCCACATTAGGCTAGTCTCTTTAATATTAATCAGTCACAGCCTCTACAAACTCCAGAACTCATGGAATGATGCAAGAAGGGATAAATATAATATGGCCACAAAGACATATCCTACCCAATACTACCTGATTTTTTGTGGTTACATTTTTGATACCTTACAGATTTTGTATACCAATTTGAGTTATCAGAAAGTCTGAGGAAAAATTCATTTAAATACAAAATAAAACACTAAAATCTGGAGAGTTTATTTAATAGCAAACTATCAGCCAAGTAAAAGCTTGCATTGTATGCTTTCTTATGTAATTTTGAAAAAGTTAGATTACAAAATGAGCTGCTATAATAATGGAAAAGCATGGCGAGAGGAAAGTGTATGAACTGACAAATAAGAACATATTGGGTTGTAAAAATAAAGATATCTCCTTGGAGTAGGCTATGAATCATGAGCGTCTTATAAAATACATCTGAGGGTTTTATCCTCTCTCTCTTTTTTGCTCTCAGTCTCTGTCTCTGTCTCAGACTCTGTTTTTGTCTCTGTCTCTGTCTCTCACTCTCTCTCCTTCCCCTCCTTTTCTCCTAATTGCACACATGGGCACATGGTATGTGTGTAAAAAGTAACAGTTTATCCACTTTATCATTTTCTGAATTAATCATTCCATTGCCATTTTAGTCTACATTTATAACAAGCACCTGCTGCGTTATCAGCAAAGATAACAAAGCAACACTTACCACCAACTTGCCCTCAGAGTTCTTTCTTATCTCTGTTCTTCTGAGTTTTTAGATCTTATTAAACAGCCACATGTCCTTGAACACTGAAAACAATCCCATAGAAATCTGTACCTAACAATCTTTGTACTGAAGGCATCCCCGGGATTCTGCTTCTCTTCTTGCCTCATGTTTGGAGAGCTAGATCAAGATTTGATTTCTCTTACATGCCATCTAGATAGAATGTGAGGACAAAACCTTGTAAGAAAAGAGAGAGCAGCTTGTCAAAAAGATAAACACAAGCAATACCAAGAGATGTATCTGAGGAACACAAGGAAAAACAAAATCATTCAGACCTTGCTAACACAGCAGACCAATAGAGATCCTGTTCACTTATTATAGAAACCCACTCAGTACTGCAACAAAATGTGGGGGAAATATGGACTGCCATGGCAATAGGATCAGAATCTCAAGGCCAAGATTTAGGTAGATGTGTAGCATATCTTTAAGCCAGGAAAGATGTTCAGTGTTATGAGTTTCAGGATGTATGGTCAAGTACTCTTATTTATTTCTCTTGTATTTGTTCATTCACTAGCTGTCAAGACTAAAGAACAGTATAAATGTGTAGTAAGCTGTTCTAAACACTTAGACTTAATATGGGCCTAATACAGCTCATTTTCTGAATAGACTCAGATTAAATTTTGTTATGGGTTGAACTGTGCCCTATTTCCTCAAAACAGACATATTGTTGTATTAATGATTAAGAACCTTAGAGTGACCTTATTTATAAACAGGGTCTTCACAAACATAATCAAGTTAATAGGAGGTCATTAAGAGGAACTCTTATCTAATGTGACCAGTGCCCTTATATGAAAGGAAAATTTGGGCACAAAAATAGACATATTATCAGGAAAACTACAAATAAACCTCAGGAGAAGGAGGCCATCCAGAAGCCAATGTGAGAGACCTTCAGTGATCTTTCCCTCCAGCCCTTGAAGTAACACAGTTTCCTTTGGGACTCTCAGGCTCCTAAATTGTGACACAATAAAGAACTGTAGTTTAAGCCACCTGGGTTGTTGCACTTTTATATAGAAGCTTTGGGAAGCTCATACAAATTCCACTTAAATTTTATCCCTAACTCTACTATACTGTTAGTCATAATGTAAACTTGTTCAACAACTCTGGAAAGTAATATATAGGTTTTTCAAAGGAGCTTCTCTCTGACCCATATATTCAATGATTCTTGACTATAAACAATGTCAAACTAAAACAACCAGGACAACCATGTTCATTGCAGCATTGTTTACCATAGCCAAGATATAGAATCAACCGAGATACTACTCTGTGGATGAATGGATCAAGAAAATATCGTATATAAACACAAAGGAATTCTATGCTTCCATCAAAAAGAATGACATTGCCCTGTTTGTAAGTGCATACAAAGACTTGGAAAAAAGTTATATTAAGCAAAGTAAGCCAGATCCAAAGAAACAAAGGTTCTTTGTTTCTGATTTTCCCTCATCTGACTAACGAATACTGTATCTATAAGTCTACAAAGCAAACTTCATGGTTAAAAAAACCACAAAAATAAACAGTGGGACATGATAAATTTCACAGGTCTCTAGACAGTCACACAGGGAGACCAAAGGTGGATATTCATAGGAAAGGATCACAGAGGCTCAATAGCTATGTGTATATGATCATATAAAATAATATTTTATGAAATGATCTCCAAGAAATGGGAACAAGAGTTATTTGTGATTGTTTTTGTTGACTTTTCCTTATGTCTGGTTTGTTATTTTATTTGTCTTTGGGAAGGGAAGGGGGCACAGAAAAGGTGGGACAATGAGAGAACAAATACAGCACTGGTACTCACCAGACATTTTGAAGAAAATGAACTAGACAACGTATGGGTAGAGGCAGGTGGGAACAAACTGGGAGACTGAAAGAAGGGATGACCTGGTTTCAAAAAGAAATGTGCTTTTTATCTGACTTATGTAACTGTAACCCCACTGTACATCACCTCTACACTAACAATAAAATATATTTAAAAAGAAATGTACCCTGAAATAACTTGGGTCCAAACAGAGAAGAAATTTGTGATCACAGGCATCATTTATTTCCACAGAGTTTAGACACAATGCTTGAGTCTCCAAATCCATTGCACCAAACATTTGTCCTCTTCTAGAAGCAAGGTTCCACATGGGTTCCACATGGGTCAGGCGCTGCCAGTTGGACCCTCATGTGTCTTGAACGAGCAGATTTGAGAGAATCCCAGAAAGCATATTTAAGAGATTATTTGCTTTCTCTATACTCTTGTCTTCCTGCCTGGAATGGTCATTCCACTCTCCAAACCTCCCTTTGGTTAAACATGGTGTGTAATATACTGAGTATACTCTGGGACCTCAGTGTGGGTTTCTGCTCCATCGACCAAACTCAACAAGCTCACTGAGCAGGAGTGCTTCTCTATGACTCAGATTCCTCTCAGAATGAGGATAGCAGAACTTGGGTCAGTAGTTAGAAGGTCGCAATATAGGAGTACATTTACAACATGTAGCACTGGGAGGACATATTGATGCACCAAGTATAGTATTGCCATACCATTGGTACATCCTAGTGTGAGCTATACTTAACTCTTCTGGCATACCGTTGGTATATCCTAGTGTGAACTTTACTTAACTCTTTTGGCATACTGTTGGTATATCCTAGTGTGAATTATACTTAACACTTCTGGCATATCTTGCCATCTTAAAACAAAAAAAAAGCCAACAGGAAAACTCTGACACATTAAATTAGTAATTATTACCCTAGATGGTTTTAGCCACTATATATCCATACAGGTAACCTTTATTTTTCTTGTCAGGATCTAAGTCTATCATGTAACTCAAGAGAAAACAAGGGAGCCATTATCCCATCTCAGCAGCCTTCAAATGATATTTATGCAATAAAGAGCATCAGATACAAGAGAATGAGAATGTCCCTGGTGTAATGGATAGGGAAATCACAGGGATTTTTTTTCCTGGTTTTTTTTTTTGGAAGTGGATTTGTCTTTGTATTGATGTCTCTCCTCAGTTTGGAATGAGCATGGCTGTAAGAATGAAGATTAAATGGTATTTATTGCATCCAGTGAGACTAAGCATCAGAACCCAAAGCTAGATTCAAGAATTACATCTGAGTTAGATTTCGGTTCATTCTCCTAGAAATGAACAAATAAATATAAACATCATCTGCCAACTATCAAAAACTGCTATGTGCAATATTTTTCTACTTGATTCAGTTCCTATTAAATGATGTGGCTCAGAATGTTCACATGATTATACTAATTTCCATAACAAGACTGAAATGGGAAAGATAAAACCTAAGCCATTTTGAATAAAGATGAAATAAGAAAAGTCCTGGCAACTCAAATCTCAGGCTTAGCCTCATGTTATTTTAGGAAAAAAAATATTTTAAAGCTTACTGACTTTTGTTAAAAATATGGAAATAGTAAGCCGAGTCATTAGATAACTGACCTAAATTTTCATTTAGTTTCATGTGTGTAAAGACAGTTCATGTATCAGTAGTAGGAAATTATTTCCCAAGTAAAGCATAGCAGAGTTTCTCACACAATGATGAGTTAGGATTACTGCAGAAGCAGAGAACTGTCTGAGGGGGGGGGCAGTGTTCCCTTGGTGTTCTATTGTCTTGTATTTGCTTCTTACAAGATGGCTACCTGTAAAGGAAGGAACATGGTCAACACCCTTCCCCACCTCCTCACAAATCTGGGCAACTACTGTATGGGTCAATTGTGAACACAAAAGAGACTTATTCTTTTTCCAAAGTCTAAAGTCAGCTTCTGTATCTGAGACCTTCCATACATCACTCAGTAACTTCAACATAAACTCTGCTGCCTCATGGAAACTTCTGCTCAGGTTACAAAGTAAATGAAAAGAAGAGGGAGGGAGCTGGGAGGAAATTCCGCTCTATCGTTGGGTTTACTTGTATAATTTCAACAACACTGACATTGAGCAGATTTATTCCTGTGGGAAAGTTACAGGACATGGAATTATTGCCTCGTGGTATAGGCTGACTTCCACATCTCTATTTTAGGAATAAATACTCCTTAAGAAATCCTTGAGGTGAATGATTAACACACACATACTCAGAGTCAAACAACAAGCTAGAACATTTGCAGATCTGGCCAGCAGAGCCATGGCTTTTCCCTTCTTCTGGCTCCAGTTGCAGAGGAAGGTAGGCCTCTAATAAGGCTCACCATACATAATGTCCCCCTCAGAGGTCTCGAGTGTGGAAATTCTGTCTCCTTTGGGGTTTCTACCAGCAACTTAAAAGAGAAATAATGTATTCCTATTTGCCAAAATGTTTCTGTGCTTTTAAAAGAGCAATTTCATTTTAGTTAAATGAGTGTTTTCCTGGCATATTTTATAAAAATGGGGGCACATTGGATAGAAATGGCCAGAAAGAATTTCACCTTATAGAATTTTGCTATGTGTGCTTCCTTGTGAAATATTTTTTGAACAAAACTTGCTCTTTTTTCCTCCTAAAGAATGTAAGTTGAGAATATAATCAAGGCTGAACTGAGACCCCCAAAAAGTGCAGTTAGATTCATGATGTGTCAAACAATTTAAAGTGTACTCTTTCAAACTTCATATATAACCATAGTTTATACATAATTTATGACTGCAAGAGAGGGTTATGCTTCACACAACAATTTTCTTTTTGATTTTTTGTTTTGTTTGGTAGTACTGGGATTTGAACTCAGGGCCCTGGTGTTCTACCACGGAGGCATGCCTTGCCTGTTTTGTGCTGGGTGATTTTTTTCCATATATTTTTATTGTAATTAATAGAAGGGTTACATGATATTTGCCAGATAGATGGTGCATTAATTCCCATTCATTGATAAGTGCTGGGTGTTTTGACATCATCTGACTTCCTACCTAGGCATGCACTTGGACCATGATCCTTCTATTTTTCACTTTTTACCATAGCTGTGATGATAGGCCTATGTCCCCATGACACCTTTTTTCTGTTGAGAACTGTGATCCTCATAATCTCGGGTATGAGATTACAGTGTGGAGTACTAGTGCTGCATGTTTTGGAGGCAGACAGCTGGAGTTAGAAACTCAGCCCTGGTAGTCACAGATAGGTGTTAAACTTAATGGCTTTCTTCATATATAATTGGAGACAATAAAGGTACTTTCCACAAAGTGGGACTATTAGATGAGATGATACCTGCAAAACACTTGCTATGATGCTGAGTATTTAGAAGATTAAATAAATTAAGCTACTATTATTATTAAAACATAGGATATAATCCTATTTAATCAGTTTATAGACAAAAATATGTTGGGTGGTATGCAAAAGTATACAAATGTATTAACTGAAATATGGTAGATTCAAGGAAGAACTCAAATAATACAGCTCTCTAGAAAGGCAAAGTCAAAATTCAGCAAAATAAAAAGAAGGAAGTGAGTACCCAAAATGAATGGGGTGGAGTTGTGGAAAGGGGTAAATGAATGAAGAGGAAAAGAGAGAGAGAATGTGGCCAGGAATCCAATTTACATACTACAACATTAAGAATATACATATTTATGTATGCATGTGTGCATGATATATATATATATATATATATATATATATATATATATGGCATTGTTTGTACTTCAGATTCAGGAAACCAGGGCATGTCTGTAGTATAACAGAGGTGAATCCTTTAAAGATACTAAAGGACCAAGAATACATGAAATTACTCATCCTCAATTATAAAGGACCCAAGATACTGGGCTATGCTGGTGAGGGAGAGATTAGATAAATCATGCAATTCCTGCCACACAAATAATTGAGCTCCCTTGTAAGAATCGTTGGCCAAAGGTACAATATGTCACTGAAAATAGTAGAGAACAAAAATAAAAATGGACTGTGTGTGTGGTGAAAGGTTCACTCAAATCTGCCTGGATATTAAGTACAGAGTATGATAATTGTTCTAGCAGCACTGGCTAACACAAGGTCTAAAGACTTCACTGGGAGCTGTGGAAAATGAAGCCAGCCTTCCAGAGCAGTTCTCGCTTTGTGTGTTTGTAACTTTGAACCAGATATGCTGCACAGCCATAGCTTCAGTGTGGCCGTGTCAGTGGATATCGGTGAGGGCACTCAGCAACACAGCTGGCAGCACATTGGGAAGCAACCTCAACAAAAGTCATCTCCACAGAACAAGAGAGAAGGCAATGATGATGTTATATGGAAAAGAAAAGAAAAGAAAAGGAAAAGAAAAAGGACCTCCAGGGTATAGAAACAAAAGCCATACAATGAGTGATTGTTGTCCTTAATGTACTGTTATCCCTCATCTCTTTTGCTGTCCCTTGGTTATCTCATATTTTTACAGTGTTTTACCTTGTTATCTGATCTGTTGTATATATGTTTATTTGGTTATTTGAAATAGTATAGGGAAGGGAGGAAAACAAGATGAGGGGCAGGGGCAGGGGTGTGTGGAGGGAAATGGGGACCAAAACATGAGAAGGGGACCAAGATATGAGAAAGGGTATCAATGTATGTGAAGTAATGCACCTTCTATCTGGTGACTCTAATGTAACCCTTCTATTAATTGCAATAAAAATATATGAAAACAAAAGAAAAAGATGATCAACAGACTAAGACAGGTGAAACCATGCTGGCATGCAACACTCGTTGGGCTATTCTATCATGAACCTTAGAAGAAACGTTCCTCAGAGGATGGACCAGACTTTCAATAACTGAGCATCCTTCAGTGAAAATCAAACCTGATTTCACCATGGTGGAAAGGTCCTTTCTCGGCCTCATGGTGTATCTTCAGGGACAATGCAATCCCATTTACTGGAAGGGTATTTAGTTGAGATGGGAATAGAAGCCTTTTGAGGGGAGAATGTAGTTCAAGATCTATGTAGGTGGTCAACATGTGGAATCATGGCCAGCGTTTATCTGCCTAAGTCTCTGTTTCTAGAGGAAAACTCCCATTCAAGCAGAGGTTGCTTGGAGAAGTCACATGAATCAATGCTAATTTTATTCACAGATGAAAATATGTTTGTTTTAAAGCAAGATAAGTTCCTCCCCCTCTTTTCAACACTGTACTACCTCAGGGCTCTCCAGGTAATTAAAACCTGTATCTCAGGCCAGGGGCTGGGCTTTGGAGAGCTAAAGCTACTTGGAGATATTTACCTTTTTATAAAAAGCAAATGCTTCTCATTTTTAAGATTCTCATCATGCTATAATGGAAACTTTCACTTAAAGCTGGACATTTGAAGTCTTTTCTCTGATACAGTCATAATCTTGCCTGAAAGGAATACAAGCACATATTTTTTTGCCTTAGTTTTGAACTACAGAATAAAATGAAAACCAAACCTGAACAAACTCTCTGAAGTCATATACTGAAAATCATCTTCCATGTGATTTAAAGAATGTATATAATTAAATATCTTGTATTTAGATATACAAAATAGTATTTCTAATACAGTTTTGAAAGTACATGCATGACATTTCTATCTTGGAAATACAGTGCCAATTAAAATGAAAATTAACTTAAAAATGTTTAAATGTTGCAAATAAGACTTTGTTGAAAACAAGTAGAAGTTTGAGTGTGTTTCTTTTCCTTCTTTCTGTGAATCCTGGTGTCTTTGTTAAGTGCCATTTTGTCACACTTCTCTAGCTTTCTCTACCCAGTGCTTAGTTCTATTCCCTTCCTTCATACTTCATGCTGGGTGTTTCAAATTTCTATTAGACAAAATTTTCTTTAGCCTCTTCTCTTCTCTCCTCTCTTTTCCTTTCCTTTCCTCTCCTCCCCTTCCCTCCCATCTCCTCTCTCCTATTTATTTATTTATTTAGGCAGTAAAGTGTATATATTTGTTGTTGTTGGTTTTTTTTTGTATAGTGTATTTTGAACTCAGGAACTTGCATTTTCTAGGCCCTGACTTGGACTTCTAGACCAAAGCAAACTTCTCAACCCAAGACTGGTGGCTCGTGCCTGTAATCCTAGTTAAGATGGTGATTTGAGGTTAGCCTGGGCAAAGCCATCTGGAAGACTCCATCATCACAATAAGCAACAAAATTCAGGGTAGAGACATGGCTGAAGTGGTAGGGTGCCAGTTGAACATGCAAGCCAAGCATGAGCCCTTGAATTAAACCTAAGAATTGACAAACAATAAAACAAAATAGAATCACCTTCTCAAAAACATTTCATATTCTCTGTAGATTTAAGAGTTTCAAATATATTGGTAGAACATTACCGTATGTGTTAGCCTTCATAGTATAGAAATGCAAAAGAATTTATAAGCAATAACTTGTAGTTTGACACTGTGTAAAATAAGACCAAAGACTAACTTAGTGACCAGAAGAATCACAAAGAAAAATTTTGGTTTATTTCAGTGAGTCTCAAATGACTTTGTAGTCAGAGAAAAAGAGGTAATTAAGTAGTCTTAAGAAGCACATAAATGGCATATAATAAATTTTATTTAGAGACAATGAGAATGAAATAGGAACCCAGTCAGATAAGCTCAGCTGGTTTTTCAACCCTGAAGAAAGCTAGTGACAGGACCAAACCTGTTCTCTAACCAGTCAAGCAAGTAAAACTATGATCGATACTACAAGAGCAAACCTAGCCCGGTGATCATGGCCTTGAGAAAGCCTGTGCTCTTCGGACAACAGGAAAAACAGCTTTGTGATCAGTGAATTAACACTTCCATGCAAACATATATTTATATATATATATATATATATATATATATATGTACTTTCTGAGATCTAATGTTAATCTGAGCAATTAACCTGTTTCCTTATTCACTCCTTTCCAGATTCCTGATGGACTAAAAAATAAATAAATATCTCAGAAATAACTGCTGACAGACACTACCAAAGGTGTGTATTTTCCTTAAGATACTGGGAACCCTAATGTGATCTGGGCCTTCTCTTGGCTTCCCACTTTTAATTTATTGACAAAATACTATATTGTATATGAGTTGGAGAAGCCATCAGGTTCTGTAAGGAGCAGAAGTTTACTGGCTTTTGTCTCAATAGACAGTGAGGTTGAGCTGTTCAAGCTACCTCTTTTATAACATTGGGACAAAATAGAGCCCAATCAGATACATGCAATAGAACACTCTTCTCCTACAGTATCAGCACAGGTATACCATGAACTTAACGTACACTTAGTGTTGTACATTGAAAACAAATTACAGGTTGCACGCAGGGCTGATCATGTTTTGTTTTTTTTTTTCTTCTACTCCTGTGCCTCTTGATAAAAGAATTGGAATTCTACTTGCTTGGGTACAGCTAAGAAAAATATAGCATTGCCGTATTTCTGGGCAGACCCTCTTTGTTTTCAGCTATTCTGGTTTTATGATAAGTTATTAACCACCTTCTATACTGTTTAATCTTCTATAGTGTTTGAGCAACCATCAGATCCTTTATCAGAACTTCCCTCCAAATGGCAAACCAGTGGAAGGATCTTTGACTGCAAATAGGAAAGAGCCAACTTCAAGGTTCTCTCATCATAGCCTTGGGGTACTTACTCGGTTTCCTTCTGGACAATGAATCTGTTGTGTAGGCACACGGTAAGGATGAAATATGTTGGCACATGTAAGAAATCTTAACAGAGGAGCAATGCACAAACATTAGCTATTATTTACCAAAATGTGAAAAGCCTATTGATGAGAAAAGGTTTGGGTATCATGATCTCACAAAGGAAGTGGGGGGGGGGGGAAGGAAGACTAGAACTCTGTAGCTCAAGTGTTAACCCCAGGGGGGAGGTTTAGAGTCCTCTGAAGGGTTTAACTTCTCCTACCTCAACTAACCATGATAGCATGTTATTAGTATGTGATCAGTGCCTAGAACAGAGATGAATATTTAAGAGACCCTCAATAGGTGCTTCTTCTTTTTCTTTAAGGTTAAGAGTTAAGTTTACTTGGAAGTAAAAGGGAAACCATGAAAGTAGCTACATTCCCATGTGGAGAGGGGTCTCACAGAAGAGGCCAATGAAGCCCATTCCGAGAACAATTCACATAGCATGAGGCACCTTCCATGTGTCCTAGGCTTTGGGTGTATTCCTTGATGACTTGTGCACTGCAGCCCCTTTCATTGGTTGTGTTGGTACTAAGGACATTAAAGAAAGAAACATTTGATTGGAAATTCATAGCATTATTGGAAGAAGAATCAACTGAGAAGGAGCCTGAGGCATTAATGGAATCAAGAAATGCCATGATGAGACATAATGTTATCTGCTACATGTTACGCCTAAGGAAGCATTCTTGAGCAGAAGTTGCAGGCACTATGCTTGGTTGCATGACACAATGACCCAATTCTCTGATCTATGTCTAATTGCTTCCTATTGTTGGGAAGAATATTAAGCTCCTTAGAAGAGATCAACCTAAAAAACTTTATAGAGAAAACTTTTTGGAAAGCCTGAGCAAGGAAGGACTCTACAGGTAGAGGTATAATTCTAACAAGCTGTCCAAATGAGAATGTCACAGAAAGCAATCAACACAGGACTCAGCTTGAAAGGCAGTTGACATTCTGTGTAATTACAGCAAGTACACCCTGGGTAGTCACCATTATTGTAAACTGAATTTCCAACACTGTGTGGCATTAAATTAAAGGGAAAAGAAAAGAAAGGAAGAAAGCAAGCAATGAAGTTATAGCTATTAGCAAAGCTGAATTGGAACTTCTACAAATGTCAAGGAGATCTTAATTGTACTTTATATAATGGTCTCCTAGCCTAATAAGATATGATCTGAAACCATTAGGTATGAGAAGGTAAACATTTTAAGAGCACTTTTTTTGCCAAAAGGCTCTTCATCTTTATTTGACAACTCTCCCTTGGCCTTGAGGTAAAGCATAGCAGTGTTCTGAAGTAAGAGATATTGTTTGTGACAGAGGCAGTGGAAGTTCTGTGGTATGGCAGCACAGTCAAAGATAACGCTTAAGGAGTAAGGAAGATCATAAATCAGATTCTTAAGTCTCACATCACCGCTTCACCCCCGGGAGAGGGGGTAGGCAGGTATTTTCTTAAAAGTTGTTTGCATGTCACGTCGCATGTGACTCCAAAATGCTGGGAAACACCCATTATGCTGACAAGTTTAGGGCACATAAATCTATTTAACCTTAGAAATGACTCAGATTCATTCTCTCAAGTTCGGAATCTGGCCAACCGAAAGCTATATATTCATGTCTTCAAGTTTTTGTTTCCAGTTTTCTTCCTTCTTTCCTTCCTTCCTTCCTTCCTTCCTTCCTTCCTTCCTTCCTTCCTTCCTTCCTTCCTTCTTTCTTTTTTTCATATATTTTTATTATAATTAATAGAAGGGTCACATTATATTCACCAGATCTTTCTTTCTTTCTTATGCGCTTATAAGGGGTTTCACAGAATTCTTTTCCAGAATTCTCGTGTCGTGATGGATATGAGTCGGCACAGGCTGATCACTCTCATCTTTGCAAGTACTAAAGGCTCCTGCTCACTTGCTGGCTTGAGTGTACTTTTCACCTTAGTCACTAAACAGATCCTCCAGGCGAAATGGCCAGTGGCTACACTTTGTAACTTGGATCAGTTTGTAAACATGGGTTAGAAATCATTGTTAGGACTTGTGGACTATGCTTCCAGTCTGTCCTGGTCTCGTGTGTGTTCTGGCAAGCAACCTAATGCTTCTTTGTACCTCTGTTTGTACAAGGGAGGGAAACATCCCTGCTAAATAAAATGTGAATAGAGCTCTGGGACACTTGCACACATTGCGTTGTCTCGATCAGATACTACGATGCTGTTTGTTTAATCTATTGCCTAGTCAGAATCATTCCTTCGTGCTGGTTGGGTAGTGTTGGAAAGTGTGCTGGCTTTACTAAACATTAGTTCTTTTGGAATTAGATGTTACATGAACCGGGCTACTTTTGTCAAAGCAATTTATGAAACCTCAAGGTGAACAAAATTAAATAAAACCCATTGTGATGAGACTTGTCTGAACCTTTAGTTTGCTAATGGGCACTCCGAGTTTTATATGGTAGGGGGTGTTTTTCAGATCTGATCACATATCATTGCTTTTTGGAAAGCAGTCTTTTTTGGGGTGGGGTTACAGAAAAGATGCTTGTGAAATAATTTGCAGAATAGCACCATCACTAAGGAGAGTTCACAAATCCTAAAGAGGGAATACAGTGTTGGAAGACAGCTTCATTCTTAACTGACCTGCTCTTAACTCACTGGACTGGCTTGTCACCACTCTCTGACATAAACAGACTAGGTGAACCATCTAAATTTGCTGGTTTTGTGGATCACAATTGACAGATGTTTACATTTGTAAGTTTTTTCCTCCCAGTGTTGTTGGTAAATTAAACCCTTGAGACCAGTAAACTAAATTCTAGGGCCTTAGCTTAAATACCTGCAACCTTATTCTGTTCCTATCACTTGAGTTAACAGCAATCAAGAAGAGTTATATTTTAATTCTAAACACTTTAAGACAGTTGTGCTACTATTTAAAATTACACAATTTATTGGACATTATATAATACTGGACATTATAGAATATAAGCGTGAGTCTAAAAAGAATGTTGCTAATCATATTTTTTCTTTCTTTTTTTTTTTTTTTGCTAGTCCTGGGCTTGGGCTCAGGGACTGAGCACTGTCCTTGGGTTTTTCTCAAAGGACTCTACCACTTGAGCCACAGCACCACTTCTGGCTTTTTTCTATGTATGTGGTACTGAGGAATCGAACCTAGGTCTTCATGCATGCTAAGCAAGCACTCTACCACTAGGCCAAACTCCCAGCCCCACCGTTGCTAATCTTGTAGAAAACAGGACTGAATGCTTGTCAAGATTCATGATTCAGAAATAGTCATTAGATTAGGTTAAGTGAACTATTCTAAAAGGTCAGGGAAAATTTTAAGACTGTGGAATTTTGTACCTCATATTTTTTTTCATGACCAGATTCCTCCTTTTTATTTGTCCTCTAGAATAATTTTACAAGCCTTGTTACTTTATGTACCTCATATTTTAAGTGACTTTTGATGTTCAATGCACAATAAAGAAATGAGGCTGAAAATCAAGGATAACATTTTTATAGGTGTGTGTGTGTGTGTGTGTGTGTGTGTGTGTGTGTGTGTGTTGTACTGGTCCTGGGGCTTAAAATCAGGGCCTAGGCACTGTCTCTGAACCTTTTTGCTCAAGGCTAGTGCCTCCTTGTAGTGCTCTACTTTTGGCAAATGTACTGGAAAAAGCCCCTTTGAAGCAACCACAAAAGCAAATGAGAGTAATGTAAATAATTTTCATGTCAATCAGTCATCTGGTGAAAGTAAAACTTCATAAAGAAGTAGGAGAAAAAAATAATAAGATGGTGTGTGTGGAGATCCAGATTCTGGTTTGATCAGAACATCCCTATATATCTTTTGTTGGGAGATAGTTCTTGGTCATAGATGAGCAATAGATTGGGAGACCTTGAAGCAAATGATGGGTACTTGTGCTGGTCATGTGACTGCTGGCATGTCTTTCACATTGTAATCACTGCTACCTTACAGGAGAAAGAAGTCTCTGAGCCACTAGCTGGAAGATCAGATATCAGGAGTCAGTCTGGGAACAAAAAAAGAAAAATATCAAAGTAAACTCAGATGCAAAGCTATAATAAGGCCTATGCACAAACTGTCAGCTGTAGATTAGCTAGAAATCATACAAGTGAATAGTGTTCTAAGTGACTTTGGAAACAGAGAAAAGCAAACAATTTCAAGTCATGATTATCAATGAGAGAATTTCCTAGAGTTGTATCATGACTTTATTCTTGAATTTCACTCCTGAGAAGTCTGTCATTTAGGTGTATTCATCTGGGATGAAGAGAATAGGTCTTCCTTATTACTAAGGTGAGGTTTAGCAAAGAGTTAAAGGAAGTAAGAAAAGAAACATTTAGGCAGAAGAAACAACTAAGGCTCTAAGACAGAAGATGTATGCATGTGATCATTGAATATGTCATAACCCACAAATAATTGTGATTCCCTGTGCCTATTGCTGTAAGGATAACAGTATAGACTGTTATGATCTAAGTCATATGGAGACATGAATGAGGAATAATCACACTGTGTCATAGTGTCAGTAATAACAGTTGTTTAAGTTGTTAAAGCTGTATATTTAATCAAAAAACAGTGTTGACTGTGATACACAGCTAAGAAGTACAAAAATCTTAGGATAGTCTTGATAAAGCTAAGGAAAAGTCTACTGGAAGAGCTAGGCACTAAGTGACTCATGCCTGTAATCCTACTTACTCAGGAGACTGAGATTTGAGGATCACAGGCTGGAGCCTGGGCAGAAAAGTCTGTGGAACTTTTCAACTAAATACCAAAAAATGCTGGAAGTGGAGTTATGGCTCCAATAGTAGAGTACTAACCTTGAGCAAAACAACAACAATTACGAAAACTCAGGGAGAGTGCCAAGGACCTGAGTTCAAGCCCCAGGACCAGCACCTGCACACACATACACATACACACTCAGCTTGAAATCTTAGTGGCTTATTATTAAAACAAAATTAAATTTCTCCTTCATACAAAGGTGGCACTTTCACATCTCCAGGACACACCTTCAAAAATAGCTCGGGCATCCAGGTGGTTTCCAGCTTATGATATTGTCATGATGACACGGAGTTTCCTCGATGAGCAGTGCAAGAGAGAAGAGATTGGTCTTTTATCCTTTGGAAGGGAAGGTCAGTCAGCACACACACTGAAACTCATTGGCTAGAGGTAGCCACATGTCCCAACCTAACCATAAGGGATGCTAGAAAATGTAGACAACCCCCCCCCCAAAACAGTGTGGCCTCTAATAAGAAAAGAGTAAATGTGGTCATATTTTTAAGTCTATAGCACTTTAAGAAGGCCAGTCTTGATTTAGGTCCTGATGAAAACTGTTTGGACTAACTTTAAAAAAATAGCTTTTAATAATAAAGTTGATAGCAAAGGGAGAATTCTTTTTTTCTGTTTTAGTGATTATTTTAAATTTTCTAAGCTTCTTGCTTTCTTCTTCTTCTGTCTTTTGAACATTTGTTACTAATTTTCCTCCCTCCTGAAGATCCTGAGAACAAATTTTGTAATCACCTGTACATAAACTTACTGAATTAAGGGATAAAATCTTTACATTCAATCAGCCTTGACACTTGTTAGTTTTATTAGAGATTTAATGAGGAAAGAGACAAAGAATAAATGCAAGGAGTTCTAATAACTAACAACTTAATTTATCCATGTCTTTCATCTTCCCCCAAAGTAGCCATAATTAAAGGCTGATGACGTTACCATCTCTAATAATACCTCTATTTGTAAATCACTTTCAACTTTGCAAAATCTGCTTTATCTGTCATCTGATTATGTCCTTACTGCAACCATGAGAAGGTGGCAAGGCAAACATTATCCCTGTTTTGCAGATTAGGGTGTTAGAAAATAGTGATGTTAGGTGAGTCCCCTCAGGTACTCACTGAGTTCTGATGTTGCCGTGGTAACCAGATCTCCTAACTCATTAAACTATGCTTTTTCCCCACTAGAATGTTGATGCCCTCTGTACTCTTCTTACAATAGTGGATGAAGTTTAATCTTTGACATGGAAGAATCCAAGTTGGCCATACTTTTGTTATAAGAACATAACTTTCAAATAACCATTCTCATCCTGTAAGTTCATTTTTTTTTTTGCCAGTCCTGGGCTTGAGCTCAGGGCTTGAGCACTGTCCTTGGACTTTCTCAAGGCTAGCACTCTACCACTTGAGCCTCAGCACCACTTCTGGCTTTTTGCTATGTATGTGGGGTACCGAGGAATCGAACCTGGGTCTTCGTGCATGCTAGGCAAGCACTCTACCACTAGGCCAAACTCTCAGCCCCTGTAAGTTAATTTTTATAAAGACTTCTGATATTAATGAGATAGAAGGTTCAGCTGTACAGAGTGGGTCTATATGTCTGTTTTTCTGCAGGTGGCTAGATAACAAGTGCTTCAGGTTTCATATCCATATAGTCTCTGTTGGGACACTTATATTTTGCTGCTATTGTCATTTTACAACATTTGAATAATGTAAAAATCTTTTTCTCTCATACAAAATAGTCATTGGTCTGGCTCTGGCTTATAGGCCATAGTTTACCAGCTCCTGATGTAGGACTTTATTATGTTTTTTTTGGGGGGGGGGTCTTGGGGCTTGAACTTGACCTGGGCACTGTCCCTGAGCTCTTCAGCTCAAGGTTACTCCCCTACCCCTGGGCCTGGGTGTTGTCCCTGAGCTCTTCAGCTCAAGGCTAAGGTCATACCCTTGAGCCAAGCCCCATTTCCCACTTTCTAGAGATTAATTGGTGATAAGAGTCTCAGGTCCTTTTGTGCCCAGGCTGGCTTTGAACCTTGGTCCTCAGATCTCAGCCTCCTAAGTAGCTAGGATTACAGGTGTGAGCCACCACACCCAGCTAGGACCTTATTCTTTAGGGGGAAGGAAAAGACAGGAAAGCCATCAGAAAGGAAATGATAGCCGAGCAAAATAAAAGGAAGATCAGAAAAAATAGTCCAGAGAAGGAGCCACATGTGTACACAAACAAGATACAGTAAGATGTAAAATCAGAACCCTTCAAGGCATCATATAAATCATTGGGCATGATACAGAGTTTAGGAAGAACAGATGAGCTCCAAAGTACCCACAGTAGAGGAAGGTGCCAGAATGAACTTCCTGTCATGGTGTCAAGTTTATTGGTGAATATTGAAAGCAAAGGTGAACAATAATAAACAAGGTATGTCATACTCCACAGTATGATGTGTTTGAAAGAGCTCGGGCTGTGGCATGAAGGACAGACTGATAAAATCTTATTGAGCTGTCCAATAAGACTTAATAAATTATGAAGACAGAACCATAACAAAGGTGGGGCAAACAGGAACAGATGTAAGAGCTGATTAGGAAACAGGATTTAGTGACTGGTTATGAGTGTAAAATAGAGAAAATCCCAAATAATCTCCAGGTTGATGGCTTGGAAATTGAAAAATGATGCTGTAACAGAGGTAGAAGGTGTGCAGCCCATAGACCATGCAAGGCCTCAATGTCATTTGGTACTGACACGTCCGCTTTGTAGCTTCTCATATGTTTCTTATCCACTGCCCACGGCCCATCTGCCTGCCCTGATAACTTCTTTGCTTGTGAATGGTGTTATAAATATCCAAATGGACCTTGGCAGGGAAAAGTTTCCCCGCCTCTGCTAGAGTAGAGCAAGGAGGATCTTCGTGAAGCCAGATGACTCATTTTCTACATGCCAGAGCTGAAAATCCACTGGGATAGCTAAGTGAAGATGTTAAACATACCGTCAGGAAAACTGGTTTGAAGGTCAGAAGCAATGAGTTGGGTAGAGATAGTTGAGACTTATTGGGAACCAGTTTTTAATTGAATCCAGGTTTTAGATGTGACTGTCCAAGAAGAATATGGAGTTCTGGAAGCAAAAGGAGCAAGAATGCTTCCCAAGAAGGCCTAACATTTGGGGATGTGAGTAAGAGAATTTGCAGTGACAACAAGAAGAGGAATGGTCAGAGAGAGAATTAGAAATCTATGGTATGAACATCTACAGTGACTTGTTTCAAAACCATTTACTGGAGTGATGGAAATGAAAGCAAGATGGGAGTGGTTGATCTAGGGACATAATTAAAGGAGATAATGTAAACACTAGCTGCCAAGTCTACTGAACACCTTGTATTCAGTAAAGAGTTGTACAAATACATAATCCTTTATCAGCATATCCTCTCAGGTATAGCTTCTAGTCTAGCCTTTGAGATTATCTGCCTGTAGTATATTTGATGTTTGATTCTCCATGAAAATAGAATCAGGAATCAAAAATCAGTTAGTTTATAATAGACTTTTGATAGATGCCTGGCCTCACCACAAATCCCCTCTACAGTACTCTCCTTATGCAATACCACACTTGTTACCCAAAAAGACCACTGCACTTGTTGAATCAGTTCAGTTAGTAGAGATCCTAGCAGGACTTTTAATTTTATCACCTCTGCCTCCTGCCAGCTCTGGACAGCTCATAGACTTCTTCGATACTTAGCCTCTGTCACCAGTCACTGTTCCCTACAATCTTCCCATTCCTTTTGCCATGAAATTAAAAAACAAGAAACACATCTAGGCTCTTCTTTACTCATTTTATTCAAAGGTTACCACATGCTCAAGTTTCAGTAATTTTGGGGTGATATTGCATAATCACGATCTCAAAATGTGGAGAAGAGACAGGATATAATTTTCAAAGATTCTTTAGTTGATTCCCTTATTCCCTTTGTTCATTGTAAACATGATGGACAGAGGGGGTTACAGTTAATTAAGTCAGGTATTTCCCCCCCTCTGTCTCTCTCTGTCTCTCTGTCTCTGTCTCTGTCTCTCTCTCTCTCCCTCTCTCTCCCTCTTTCTCTCTCTCTTGGTAATGTGGCTTGAACTCTGGGCCTGGGCCCTGTTTCTGAGCTCTTCAGCTCAAGGAATTGAGCCACTGCACCACTCCCAATTTTCAGGTGGTTAATTGGAGATAAGAGTCTCATGGACTTCCATGCCCTGGCTAGCTTTGAATCGTAATCCTCACATCTCAGCCTCCTGAGTAGCTAGGATTACAGGTGTGAGCCACTGGCATCCAGCTGTATTTCTGTTTCTTTCTTTCTTTCTTTCTTTCTTTCTTTCTTTCTTTCTTTCTTTCTTTCTTTCTTTCTTTCTTTCTTTCTTTCTAATAGTGTCACCACTTCCCTTATTTTGCTCCAGTTGATTCTAAAGCACCAATTCTCCATTCTAGTTGAGAGCCACTAGTGTTAGCTTTCCTCCTTAGTTGCACAATTATTGGAAATGCTATCTAGCAATATGTTTGGGGATGAATTGTATCCTTCAAATAGTCTTGTGTTCAAACTGTATGATCTCAGAATATAAGAGTGTTTGGAGAATATAAGAGTATTTGGAGATAGACATTAAAGGGAAACTCATTAATAAGATTATTATTTGTCAATGAAGAGAGGGCATCCAATTTAACTGAAGTACACAGAGGAAAAAGAAACAGAGAAGAAGGAGGAGGAGCAAGAAAAGAAAATAGAAGAGGAAGATAAAGAGGAGAGGAAGAGGAAAAAAGAGAAGGAATAAAAAAAGAAGAGGAGGAGAAGTAGGAGGAATGATTTAAATAAAGGTACAAAGGAATGACAATATAAAGATAAACACTAGAGAGAGAGAGAGAGAGAGAGAGAGAGAGAGAGAGAGAGAGAGAGAGAGAGAGAGAGAGAGGAATCAGAAGAAACTAACCCTGCTTTCACCTTGCTAACCAGACTTCAAGCCTCCAGAAGTATGAAGAAAGAAATTTCCATTGTTTCATCCCATTTGTGGTACTTTGTTAAATCAGCCCCAACCAATATACATAATTTAATTGAAATGTTGATTGTCCTATGTGACTAGATCAATTCTAAGCTTTTTTTTGTCATTGTCATTAATCTTGTCTGGAATTGTGTCAAGAGTCAATAGGAAACTCTGCTTAGAGCTTATAGTTTGTATTATCTATTTTCTTCAACTCTGTAAAGATTAGGGATGTGCATACATTCAGCCTTTTGCCACTTGTCCTGTTCTCACATAGCTAACCCAAGCTCTTTCCATATCCCTAGTGTGATCTGTATGTGCAATGAGATCAAGCTCATTAGAGTAATTACATACTCTCGTTAAATCCCTTAACTAATCTCAAGCTTCAGTTGCTTCTTCCTAAGTGTTTTCCTTCTTTCCATGTTGACAAAGATGATAAAGGCAAATTACAATGTGGTCAAGTCCATCTTTCTGTTGTTTTTCACAAACAGTGGTTTGTGAAGTGCTGGCTCTTACTCAGAATATATTCAAATATTCATCCATATGAGTTTTTGTCGGTGCTATCTTCATCTGACCTTTACTCAGATTACCCTAGTCTACCAGGTGAGAGGCATTACTCTTTATTTTTCTGGATTGTCTCTTCTTCTTTTATATAGTGAAAGAATTGAAATAGGAGTCAAAATTTAGAGTGCTTTCTATTAATTGTGTAACCTAGATCAGGTTGCTTTTTTATCTGAAAAATAAATCTAAAGGATTCCATTTTAGAAGCGAAGCCATTACAGAATTATTGTTAACTTATATAGTATATGCAAATGTTTCATGAGTTATCTATTTCTGGTATCTATAAATACTAATGTTAGGCATGTGGTTTTAGTTCTGAATTCAAGAAATACTTATGAAATATTTGTCTTATTTATCTATTTATTGATTTATTTATACTGATACTGAAGCTTGCACTCAGGGCCTGGGCACTGATTTAAGGCTGGCATTTTACCACTTGATCCACAACTTCATGTCAAGCTTTTCTGGTAGTTAATTGGAAATAAGAGTTTAGAGTCTAACAAACTTTCCTTCCTAGGCTGGCTTCAAATCAGGAGCCTCATACTTTAGCCTCCTGAGTAGCTATGAGTATAAGCATGAACCACTGGTATCTGGCTTTTTCCTTTTTAAAGAAATGCACATTGTACAAAGCTCAACAAAGCTCAAAGCATACTATAGAGTAAGTGTTAGTGTTACTATAGAGTAGAGTTAGTGTCCTAGCATTCAGAGTTCCTATATGGGGACAGACATTTCTTATAGATACTTCCTGAAATATTCAGTGCCTATTTATACGTACCTTCTTTTTTCATGTATACATATATACATCTATTCTCTCCGTTTATATTCCATACATATATATACACATATATATGTATATATACATATATGTATGTATTAGTTATATTTACATGCATTTCCTTTTTCATATACATATATAGTATATATATATATATATTCCCTCCTTTTGCCATTCACATAGTAACATCACACCAGTTCTTTTTTTTTTTATCAGTCTTGAGCTTGGGCTCAGGGCATAAGCACTGAGCTCTACCACTTCGACCACAGCACCACTACTGGCTTTTTTCTGTGTATGTGGTACCAAGGAATCAAACCTGGGTCTTTGTATATGCTAGGCAATCACTCTACCACTAGGCCAAACTCCCAGCCACCAGTTCTTTTTTTTATGCCTCATTGTATCACAGTTTATCATTGGACATTTCCTCTGGTTCCTTTCTAATACTGTCATAATTTCTCGACTGTGAATTTCTTCTTTTCTCTGAGTTGTCTCATTTAAATTTGGTAAGTAGGGAATAGAAATGTCTCTTAATTTAAAATTCTGCCCTTTAATAGCCTACATTGTATACTTTATATACTTTGGTGATAAGGTATTTCCCTTCTTTGAGTGGAGAAAGAAAAGACAAACAGTGTTTGGTAGCTACAAATGAAGGAAATGTCATTAAAAATGAGCATATTATTACAAATATGAATGACAGGAATCCGTCCTATTTATGGTATGAGTATACTAGTTGGATGGTGAAAATTGAATTTAGAATTTGATCAAGATTCTTCATGAACATGTGTAATAATGGAATAATGAGATGGGTTTGGGAAGAGTTTGGGGGATTGAGAGAGTGAGGGAGGGAAGAGTCTTCTCAAGAACATCTTATGCATATATGAATGTGTCAAAAGGAAACCTTTTATAGCTACATACTGATAAAAATGTCAGGAAAAAAGTATTTTTAAAGGAAAAACCTAGTTTCCTGTAGAGATGATACCTTAGTTCTTTTTGTGGTTGTTGTCATTGCTGTTGCTGTCGCTGTTGTTTTGTTGCCATAGCAAAACAATTGAGACTGGGTAATTTGTAGAGAAGACAGGTTGATGCTGATCCATGTTTTGGGGACCAAGGATTCCAAGAACATTGTACAGCCATATTCTTGGCTTCTAGTGTGGACCTCATGCTGCTTAAATTCATGAAGGGAAGCTGGAAAGCCAAGTTAAAATGTGCTGAACAGAAGGAGGCCAATAGCAGCTAGCCCAGTCATGTGAAAAAAGCATTACTCCACTCACAAAAGCACCATTCTCTTGGACCCCAATATCTTCTAATAGTGCTGCACAGTGGAGTAAAGGTTTCACCATGTAATTTCAGGGAACAAATTCAAACCATAACAGGTGGTATTATAATGAGCCCCTGAAAGCCATCATTGAACATTAGGAGGAGGTCATGCTTTCAAGTCAGTCAGGTGTAAGCCTGGCTCTACTGATTTTTAATCCTTTCCCATGAGTCTCATTCTTGAACCTCACCTCCCCAAGTCCCCACTTCCCCAGCCGGAAGTGGAACTAATGAATTCAAGGGTTATATAGCATAATTCACGTGTAGTATCTGATACTCATTAATCCAATCAATATTTTGTCACTTAAAAATAAGTTTGCAGGGACCAAGAGTTTGGCCTAGTGATAGAGTGTTTGCCTAGCGTTCAATTCCTTGGTACCACATACATAGAAAAAAGCCAGAAATGGTGCTGTGGTTCAAGTGGTAGAGCTCTAGCCTTGAGAAAGCCCAAAGGATAGTGCTCAAGCCCTGAGTTGAAGCTCCAGAACTGGTAAAAATAAATAAATAAATAAATAAATAAAATAAAATAAATTTGCATTGAGCAAGTGACAAAAACATAAACATATCTTCCTTACCTACTGAGTTACAGAACTGAGCTGGAAGGTAAAAATATGTGATTATCTTTCTACAAGGTGGCTACAATCTAATGGGTAAAACTAAACAATAAGACAATAAATAACCAAGGCTGTATTTAGAAAATGAGACAATGCAGTGAAAAAATTGAAGTAAGAGACTTTGACATAAATGAATGAGAGATAAATCCATGGTAAATACACACTACTATATTATAACATCTAATGCTATCATTCCCAAACACGAGCAGCTCTATATTTAGAGGAACAGGCCATGTATGTAAGATACACACACACACACACACACACACACACACACACACACACACACAATCAATGCAATGCAACACGAAGCAATGTAAGGAAAAAATTGTATGCATTTTTTCAAATGAGGAATATGCTCTAGAGACTAGTCATTGTAAAACAAAATTGAATTTTTTGATAAGGAATTTTTTCTTCATTTATGTTCTGTATCCTAGAGTCTATATAAAGTGATAGGAAGGTAGATAGGTGGGTAGATAGACAGATAGATATTCATGGGTTGAAGGACAGATACTAACAGCCTAACTTCAATTCAACTACCTTATTCCCTTTTATTTGAGTTCAATGGAATAAATACAACTCACAACTAGACCAACTGTCAAGAAACTCATTTCTTGTTAACACAGTTATATTTCTATATACTCTTTCTTGTTATTGAAGTTCAGGCCTTTAAAAAACATAGCTTATGACTAAGAAAGTACTTAGTAAAACAAGAACCAAATAAGCCTGTCTTGATCTCATTCATGAGGTAATTCAATTGAACTACATTGCATGAAACCTCCAACACAATAGCACAAATCTCTGAATGTAGCGTAGAATCAGGGTGGAGAATTTATTGTGGGGGCGATTTAAAAATTGCATCAGAGAAATAATGATCCTTCCTTGGATTGCTTTCCTTTGTAGTGAGCTTAGATCAATATCATACTGTTTGTTTTACTCAAGCTCTCCTTTAAAAAAAATTGTTGACATTGCGTGACTGTGCAGGTAGGAGAACTAAGAGAAACTCATAAGCAGTTGGTAGAGAGGGTCAAAGAACCATAAAAGTGACAGACATTTGGTTCCTGAGAAGAAAGGCTGGCACTGCAAAAAAAAAAAAAAAAAAAAAACACCTAATGGTTCATCCAGAATGAGAGTTGGAATGAGACCATCTCTTGCCTAGCTTTCATAATTGTGCTCAACACACAAAATCTATATGAAAACATCTTTTGGAGTTCTAACTTAGGTACAGATGGATAATCAGTGATTTTTCTGGGGGTCTTATTGCATAGCTATCCACTGGACTAGCTTAATTAGTTGCCACTTCTAATCTTTCCTTGTGTTCTCATTATTAATGCCAACTGCCTTTACTTGTGTTGTTGTTTTATTTTTTGCCAAGGAAAATGAGGAAATGAATATTAGCGTTTGAAAAACAAAGGATGCTCCAGGAGTGAATCCAAAGTTCCCACCTCATGCCAAGCTGGAAGAAACATACGGATGGAAACAAAACATCCTTTGAGGGTGGCCTGTGTGGAGGGCACACTGTGTGATCTGCTGGGGACATGGCACCTGGTTCTCAAGGCAGAAACAAAGTCCAACAAAACCACATACTTATTTGAGTTGTGGCATAATGAAAGGGCTCCTTTCAAAGGAATTCTTCTTAGTGAGAAAATTTGGAAGATGGTTCAGAAAGTGACAGGATATTAATGATAATACTACAACACATTTCTCTTTAGGACAGCAGGAAAAGAATTCTAGGCTGTCCTTAGGGTTGGTTCTCTGGGGAGAGCCATTCTCTTAACACTGATAAAATAGCTTGGAAAAGAGTTATGCTGTTTCGTTCGGTCAGGTAATTCTCCTTTATTGCAGACAATCCAGGAGATTTCCCTTTAAGTTCTGTGGGCTCTTGGTTTTCCATCCAGCCAGTTGGTTTTGAGTAGTGTGGTATGAATTACATGTATGGATGGGGAACAGTTTAAGTGAATCCTGGCATTGCCATATATTGATCTATGTCTTAACTGCTCTAAGCTCAGTTCCCTCATTGTTGCCTTTCTCATTATGCCATTAGGATGAGTAAGGGAATACACAAAAAAAGTAGCAAAAAAGCTACCATATAGTATTCAAATATAGCCCAACTACTAGCATTGGTGTATGATAAAGACCATAAAATCAAGTTTCATTTAAATGCTCATGTATTTTATTTTCTGGAAGGATTTTATTTAATAATGGGGTATTTTATAAAGGATTAAGATTAAATGAAAAGCTAGATGTGATACTCCACACCTGTAATCCTAGCTATTCTGGAGGCCAAGCTCAGGAGATCATGAGTTCATGACCAGCTTGGCAGAACTATGGCACTCTATCTGAAAGGCAAACAATAAAGACTAGAGGTGTGCCTCAAGTGGTAGCACACTTGCCCAGTAAGGCAGAGGTCCCAAGTTCAATACCCAGTACTTAAAGAAAGAGTTAAAGCCCAAAGCCTTGCAGTATGGCCAGGAGGGATCACTACTACACTGTTGGTAGGATTGTAAACTCGTTTAACCACTCTGGAAAGCAGTGTGGAGGTTCCTCAAAAGACTAAACATAGAGCTCCCCTATGATGCATCATTCCCAGTCCCATTTACCCAAATGTCCAGAAACAAGGGCATACTGAAGCTACTAGCACAACCATGTTTGTTGCAGCATTATTTACCATAGCTAAGATATGGAACCAATGCAGATACCCCTCAGTGGATGATTGGATCAAGAAGATGTGGTATTTATACACAATGGAATTCTATGCTGCCATCGGAAAGAATGGCAATGCTCCATTTGTAAGGAAATGGAAAGACTTGGAAAAACTCATATTAAGTGAAGTAAGCCAGACCCAAAGAACCATAGGCTCAATGGCTTCCCTCATTTGTAATAATTAGTACACATCTAGGACTCTCCTATCACATAAGATTAACTATAAGAGGTAAAAAAGAGAAAAGAAATAACTTTACATAATACATTAAGAACAGCAATAACAAGTGGGTGGCTCATGCCTGTAATCCTAGCTACACAAGAAGATGAGTTCTGATGATCCCAGTTCAAAGCCAGCCCAAATGGTAAAGTCCATGAGAGTTTTACCTCCAATTAACCACACAAAGCCAGAAGTGGAGCTGTGGCTTAAGTGGCAGAGTGCTAGCCCAAAAAGCTCAGAGGTAGTGCCAAGGTCTAAAGTTTAAGCCCTAGGATTGCCCCCCCCAAAACAACAACAAACAAACAAACAAAACCTAGATATACAAGGACATATAGAATGAGGCTAAATGAAAGGACCTCCAGAATATAGAAACAAGAGCCTAAATATGTGATTGTTGTTCTTAATGTACTATGTTATCTCTCATCTCTTTTGCTGTTCCTTGGTTATCTCATATTGTTACAGTATCTTACCTTTGTTACAGTAACTTACCTTGCTATCTGATATATTGTATATATGTTTATTTGAAATAGGATAGGGAAGGGGGAAAACAAGATGAGGGGAGGGGGTGAGGGGGAAATAGGGACAAAAACATGAAAAGGGGTAGCAGTGATTGTTAAGCAATGCACCTTCTATCTGGCGAATATAATGTAACCCTTCTATTAATTACAATAAAACACTAGAAAAAAGAACCTGAGACATTTATCTCCAATTAACCTCTAGAAAATGGGAAGTGGGGCTTGGCTCAAGGGTAGGGTGGTAGCTCAGGGACTGCGCCCAGGCTGAGTTCAAGCCCCATGACCAACAAAAACAAAAGAAGAGGAAGAAGAGGAAGAAGAAGAAGAGGAAGAAGAAAAAAGAAGTTTGAAAGTTAAAAGCAGAAAATATTAAAGTAAAAAGTAGAGATAAATAGAATTTACATATACAATGTGCTTGTTCTAATCAAGAAAAATATGGTATAAATTTAAATAAATAAGACACAATAGATCTATAAGAAGCAAGAAATTAAAAATGATAAGAGAAAAAAAATGTCCACCTCATTCTTTATCCAGCAACTGGAGCAGTCTTTCTTCTGGAATATTTTAACTGCCACCTCGTTGCCTGTGAGGTGGTGGTGGGTCAGCTTCACTTGTCCATAGCCATCTTTGTCAATGAGCTCTTTCATTTGGTATTGTTCGATGATCTCTCTTTTCCATGAGCTTGAGGAGACTTTGTATTCTGGCATCCTTCTGCTACAATGGCCAGTAGCAAGTCTACCTAAAAAGTAACTGTTGGAAAAGGTGTTATACAGCACAAACATATCATCAGCTTGTACCTGGTGATGGAGAAGGAAGAGTACATGTATCTCATCATGGAACTGGTTCCTAGGGGACACCTCCTGGGGATGATCAGAAAATCCCAGCGCCTGTGTGAATAGAAAGCCAGGAGACTCTTCAAACAAATTGTAAGTGCTACTTACTTCCCCCATTAGAATAGAATTGCACATGAGACCTTAAGCCCAACAACATCCTGTTGGATGCCAAAGGCAACATCGAGGTCAGTGACTTTGAGCTAAGCATCTGCTTCTCCCCGGGGCAGTTGCTGACCAATGTATGTGGTGCTGTGCTATTCCATCCCCCTGCGAAAAAATATGATGCCTGCAAGGTGGATGTCTGGAGCTTAGGCGTCCTTTTATATTTTATTACAATGGGAAAATTCCCTTTTGAGGGGAGGCATGTGACCCAGGTATGGTCAATAGTCCTCAAGACCAAGTATGTTGTTCCATATTACCTGTCAGCAAAAGGAGAAGATGTAATATCGCAACTGTTAACTGCAGACCCAAGGCAGAGGCCTAATATTGAACAGATAATGGAGCACCAGTAGCTCAAAGCAGTTGAGGAATGCTCCTTGTGCCCTGATGAGCTGTTACCCAGTAAGCTGGACCCCATCATTCTTAAAGTAATGTGTGACATGGGGTACCACATATGTGAGATCCAGAGATCTATTTGGGGCAGAACATTCAATGAGGCCATAGGCACATACCTTTTGATTAAAGTAAACTTAAAACAGAAAAAAAAGATAAGAGAACAGTTTCCACAACTCTTCAATAATCTATTTGGAAATCTTGATGAAATATACATATGTATTTTTTCAGAAAATACATAAATTTAAAAAAATAACCATAATAGAAATTAGTAATGTTGTCAAGGATTAATCCCCTATCCACATTTCACATGGCAAATGGTAGGTTTGGGGGAAAATATGTAGAATGAACTTTGCTTATCTCAATGAACTATGATGGAACACATAAAACTATGCACAATTTTATATAGTGCTTCCATTACAGGTGGCTAGCCTAATCCACCACTAAAACTTAGCCAAGATAGCAAGCAAAACTAAAACTAAAGAATGTAACATCATAAATAAAAATGATCAAATCCACCAGAGCATTAAAAAGTATATTAGGCTTTCTTTTTAAAAGCTCTTATTGTAGAAATACAGCGATAGTATAATTTAGCACACTGGTGGGATTAAAGGGAAAAAAACCTCCTTTATTATAATAAAGATTAGGAATGCCTTTGATAAAATTAAACTCTTTTAAATTAAAAAACTCAAAGCTAGAAATAGAAAGATACTGTCATAATATGACAGCATAAAAATTTAAGCCAGCATTATTTTATAATAGTAAAAAAATAAAGAAATTTAGATAATAACCATAGTTGCTAATTTTCAATGTTGCTTTGGAAGACTAGTTAAAGGGAAGAAAAAGCATGTTACACTGCTTCAATCCAGTTTTATTTTTATATTTTGCTCAATTGTGAGGTTATTCTTTGGAATAAGTTTTTTTTCTGATAAGAGATGTAGATTTATAGCAGGAAGGGGAGATCTCTAACACCCCTACTTACCAGTCTCCAAACAAACCCTTTCAGCTCTCCCTTCACAATGTATTGTAACTCTCCTTACAACTCACCATCTACACTGCTGGAACTGTGGTCCACATCACCTTGTCATACAAACAGACTCCACCTTTGGCCCTCTTTCAGTTTCTGTTCA
Source organism: Megascapheus bottae (assembly GCF_031878675.1). NCBI lineage: Eukaryota > Metazoa > Chordata > Mammalia > Rodentia > Geomyidae > Megascapheus > Megascapheus bottae. Next base: position 25,262,402 of record NC_143519.1, read on the forward strand.
CATAGTTGAATTTCAACAGGAAATATATAGCTACAGAAAACTCAAGTCACTCCTTGGTATAAAACATGACATCAGTATCGCATTTCATGTAAAGTAAATTCTCAAACCATTATTGTGGTGTGAATAACTGTAGTTTGCAAAGATGGCTACACAGTTTGTCACATCCCTTACACTTTTCTACAGCTAATCATTCTTCAATCAAGAAATGGAGTTTGACCAGTGGTGGTGGCTCACGCCTGTCATCCTAGCTACTCAGGAGACAGATCTGAGGATTGAAGTTCAAAGCCAGCCTGGGTACTAAAGAATGTGAGACTCTTATCTCCAATTAACCTCTAGAAAACTGGAAGTGGCTCACAGGGTAGGGTGGTAGCCTTGAGCGGAAGAGCTCAGGGACAACACCCAGGCCCAGAGTTCAATTCCCATGACAGACAAAAAAAAAAAAAAATGAAGTCTGTGTTTCTTCTTAGTAGACATGGCTAGACTTTTAGTCTGACAATTGCAAGAGTAGATTAGAGTACATACACATATTTGTGACTTCCAAAGCTAGGCCACAGACTTGGAAACCAGCCATCATCACTCTTTTAAGAAACCCAAGATACCTATAGAGAGATTGTGAAGAGCAAAATGATGCCCACAGCCCAAGTTTCCAGCTGCTACAGCAGATTACAGATCCATCAATGAAGTGGATGCTCTAGTCCCTTGTCAAGCTCCCCTTGAACTGCATATCACTGGGATAGACACAAGCCATGTCCACAAATTCCTGAGTAAACTATAGCTCTGTAGGCAATATAATTATCCCTAATATTTGAACACATCAGTTTAGCTTAACATTGGTGTCTAATGCCTATAATCATACATAATTAGGAGGCTGAGACTGGAGGATTGAGGTTTGAAGGTGGCCCATGCCACATGAGACTCTTTTATCATCAATAAACTAGTGGAAAGCCAGAGTGGAGGTGTGGCTCAAGTGGTAGAGTGTTAGTTGAGCAAGAAAAGAAAAGGCAAATGAAAATACAAGGCTCTGAGTTCAAGTCCCATTACAGGAGAAAGCAAGAGAGCAAGAAAGCAAGACAGGAAGGCAGGAAGGCAGGAAGGCAGGCAGGCAGGCAGGCAGGCAGGCAGGCAGGCAGGAAGGAAGGAAGGAAAGAAGGAAGGAAGGGAGAGAGAGAAAAGACACTAAAATTGAAGGCAGATAATTACCTAGAAACAGAAATTAATACATATAATCTATAAGATCCTTCATAAAACTGACAGTAACCTCTTTAATCTTACTTCTTCCACATTTTCTGTCATCTATTTTCCTCTAAATGTCATTTGAGTGTGTCAAGCATGCCCCAGCTCAGGGCCTGTGTTATCTATCTGGAATATATCCTCCAGGTCTTGTTCCATTACCTCCTCTAAGTATGAGCTCAAATATAATTTAATAAGTAAGAGCTTTCATTATTGCCCCAATTTTTTCATGAACTTATCATCAATGAGCATATTTTATTTAGTTTGGCCAATTGTAGATATCTCCCTATAAGAACAAAATCTACAGGAAACAATAGGATTTTTTTTGAGCACTAAGTTGTTCTACAAAACAAATAGTTGGGAATCAATACCTTCTTAACAAGTAATTGAATTTATTTCAAATTTTGCTTTCTTAAACATTACCATTCTCATCACAGTTTGAAGTCTGCCCACAGAGGACTGTCTGTGAGACTCTTATCTCCAATAGACTATCAGAAAACTGAAAGTGAAACTGTGGCGCAAGTGTGCCATCTTGGAGCATAAAAGCTCAGGGACAGGGATCAGGCCCTGAGCTTGCGCCCCAGGACTGGTACCAAGGGGAAAATAACTTTTCCTCTTTCTTACTCATTTTCTAATGTGACTAGTAGAAAATATAAGATCACATGAATGGCTCTCATTTTACTTCTATTAACTATAAGATAAATACTGAGAAAGGGAAGGGGGGAAACAAGATGATTGGGAGGGGGTAGGGGAGGGAAATGGGGACAAAAACATGAGAAGGGGTATCAATGTGTGAAAAGTAATGCACCTGCTATCTGGAAAATGTAACTAGACATTACCCTGACAATAAAAAAATAAAAAATAATTAATTAATTTTAAAAGGGTAAGTACTGATTTACCATGGTCTCAGGCAGACATGAAATAGAGCAAAAGATACATGATAGAAATCAATGTCCAAATGGACCCAAATTTCCAAAAGACTGTATAGAAGAGAAGTTATCAGGATAACAAAGCATGTCAGTGTTCAATGGGAACATTTTCTGTCTTAGTGAAGGAATAATTGTAAAGAACTATGTGTGCAGACTCCCAAATAGGCATGTCACAACCACCATGGAAGTCCTTTGTTTTTTGTTTTTTTTCCATATATTTTTATTGTAATTAATAGAAGGATTACATTATATTTGCCAGATAGAAGGTGCATTAATTCACATACATTGATACCCTTTCTCATGTTTTGGTCCCTATTTCCCCCCTCCCCACTCCCACCCCTCATCTTGTTTTCCCCCTTCCCTATCCAATTTCAAATAAGCAAATACAAATGTATCCAATATATCAGATAACAAAGTAAGATACTGTAACAATATGAGATAATCAAGGGACAGCAAAAGAGATGAGAGATAACATAGTACATTAAGGACAACGTTCACTCATTATATGGCTTTTGTTTCTATATCCTGGAGGTCCTTTCATTTAGCGTCATACTATATGGCCTTGAGACAAAAGCCAACACACTGAAAACTTTACAAGAAGGAATAGGAGATACACTAGGCCTCCTTGGCACAGGTCGAAACTTTCTTAATAAGGACCAAGAATCACAACAAATCAGAGAAAGTCTGGATAAGTGGCACTGCATTAAACTGCAGAGCTTTTGTATGGCAAGGACATTGCTAGTAAATTAATTAGGAAGCCTACAGAATGGGAGAAGATCTTCACCAACCACACAACGGATAAAGGCCTCATATCTAAAATATATCAACAGGTCAAAAAATTGAATCACTCCAAAACTAATCTCCAAAGAAACAACCATCCCATTAAAAGATGGGCTAAAGACTCAAAGAGAGTCTTCTCTGAAGAAGAAACAAAAATGGCCTTTAGACACATGAAGAAATGCTCAACATCTCTGGCCATAAAAGAAATGCAAATCAAAACAACTTTGAGATCCTACTTCACTCCAGTTAGAATGGCCAGGATCAAGAAAACTAATAACAACAGATGCTGGAGGGGATGTGGCCAGGAGGGATCACTACTACACTATTGGTGGGAGTATTAATTCATTCAACCACTATGGAAAGCAGTATGGCAGTTCCTCAAAAGACTAAACATAGAGCTTCCCTATGACCCAGCTATTCTACTACTAGGCATTTACCCAATTGTCCAGAAACAAGGACATACTAAATCCACTTGTACAACAATGTTCATTGCAGCACTATTTACCATAGCAAAGATATGGAACCAACCTAGATGTCCCTCAGTTGATGAGTGGATCAACAAGATGTGGTATTTGTACACAATGGAATTCTATGCTGCTGTCAGAAAGAATGACATCGCCCCATTTGTTAGCAAATGGAAAGACTTAGAAAAAATCATATTAAGTAAAGTAAGCCAGACTCAAAGGAACATAGGCTCAATGGTTTCCCTCCTTTGTCATAATCAGTAGAAACCTTGGTCTCTCCTAGCAGAGATTTGCAATAGAGCAAAACCTGGGTACAGATGGAAGTCCTTTGTATCCATCCTAAATCCATCTCCTCCCCAACTCCAACCTGCCCCATCTTCCATGGGTAACTACCTTCCAGGAGCATATGGTTATTACTCTTCCTTTGAATATTTTTCAGTTTTCTTACGTGTATATATATCTCCGCAACATATTGTCATTTTTCATGCATTTGAACTTTATATACAGAAAAGCACCTTGTAGATCGCTCTGGCAGATTAAAAAAACTTCCCATTCTCCATCTCTGTTTGGTATATGCACATTCATTAGATGGGTAGGTTATACACAGCTGATTGAAGATTTCCTGGAAAAATCTATCTGCTAGATGTACTCAGCAATCTCAAAGACCTTGTTTATCACACAAGCACATGATCTTGGATGCCAATTTCCCTAGCCCAAACTACATTTATTAAGTTTCAGATGAGGCAAAAGATCTTTATAGTTTCTCATGAAAGCTTTTCTCCCTACTTGCCTGTCAAGTACTGTGACAGCTTCCGTTCCTATCTTTCAGGAAGGAATAGATGGCACAGATTATACAGTGGCTCTTGCTTGTACATTGTATTTTTCATCAAAGATTATATTTTATAAAGTTTCCAGAGTGAAGAGAAAGTTGACTTTTTTAGTCTTTTTTCTCCCTCTATTTTTCCACCTACTTTTCCTGCCTAGCATCGAGTGTCTCTTCTGTGTTCCATGGGTCCAAAAACTGTCTTTCCATTTAGCTCTAATACCTACTGTTTTGTGTTTTACAATTGTATTACATATCTTGTGAATATAGATAATTAGACCATAGAAATAATCTCAATCTTTCCCTTGAATACTGAGAAGTAAAGTATCAATTAGAAGCAGTTGATTGGAACAAAGATATTTCTTTCTATTCTTCATGTAAGTAATTGATGGGAAGGAAAAGATAACAAGATAAATGAATTAAAATGACCAGAATTTACTTATATATTATTATGTGCTCTTTTTAAAACAGATATTTTGAAAAAACAATTTGTCTTTAACAGTAAGCTATGAAGGTCAATGAGTCTGGGGCTAAAGAGATAATAGATAATAGAATAACAACCACTTGACAAATTCTATCATTATAGCTCAAAAGATCTGCTCTTTCTAGCTTTTTTTTTTAATGGTTAGAGAGTTATTTAACTAAAGAGCTTCTGGAATAGAACTGAAAAGGATTCCAGATTTCATTCCGATTCTTTGCTTATTTGGTGATTGAGGCTCTGCAAAAGGGATTTTTTTTTTGTTCTTAGCTTTCTTGTTAAGTCAAGTTGTCATTCTAAAATTAATCTGTTCGGTCAAAGGATAGTAAATGCAAAAAATTTTTATGAAAAAAAAAGGATTGTGTGAACCTCACAAGTGGTTAGACTGCCAATCAAGGAGCAAAAGTACGACTGTATTTTGCATGAATATGTCATCTTCTTACATAATTATAAGTGAAATTATCATTGGGAAAACATGTTTCTGTAAAAGTGAATTCAGAGGCATGACTAACACTTAAAAGGTGAAAAATTAAGGCTGACCAAAGGATATATGACTGTAGTCTAAACTAAGTAACTAAAGATGGCAGGAGGAAGGTGGTAATCCAGTCAAAGGATGGGCTTACAAAAAGGATGAGACCCTATTTGGAAAAGCAAAGAAACAACCTGAAAACAAAGAACAGGATGCATAGTTCAATTAGAAGACTGCTGGCCTATCAAGTAATGCCAAAATCAAAGTTTTAAAAGGTGCAAAGTTTAAAAAAAAGTAGTGAAATGGAAAGAGAATAGAGATTTATTATAAATGAAGTTTTGTCACCAGACCCAGGAAGAATGCATTGACAAATGTATTTGCTTGATTACTGATTTCTTAAAAGACTGAAGTACCTGCTTTCATTTTGTTTTAAAGATATTTTTCAAAAGTTCAAAAGGAGCTCTTCAATTTCACTTTTCCAGTTTGTACTTCAAATGGAGAAGAAAGAATTGCTGATTCTGGCATTCGATTACAATAGAAATCTTTCTCACTATTTTATATTCCAAGTCTCTACTGACATGCAAACTCCAAGGATTTCTGAGCTTCTGACTGCACTAGTCTTTTTTTTAAAGTAAAATCTTCACTTGTCCCCATGTTGATGATAAGTACAAAATAGGATAATTTCTTTCTTGGATAGGAAAGTCTCACTCTGAATGGGAGCTGGTCAGAAGTCTTTTCTAGGAACCCCTTTCTGCAGTTGTTCTCAATGGTTCCTCAAGCACCCTTAGCAGTGCCCTTGCAGCGGCTTCCCTCTCTATTGTCAGTAATAGCTGACAATAAGTGATAATAGTATTCTCTTGTAGCCAAATCTGTTAAGATCACCACTGTTTTTAATTTCCTCATTCAGCCAAGAATGAGTAGAACCCTCTCAGTGTTTTTCATAGCACTCCATACACAGAGCCCTTTACTCTGTTGAGCCCACCAAGACCATGTACTTCTTATAAATAAATCTACTGTTTTTTTGAAGTTAGTTATAAACTATAATATAGATGATGTTGTAAGCTATCATACTCTTAATGGCTGACATTCATTGGCTTTTCCCCACTTGTTTTTTCCTAGATCCCACAGCTCTGTTTTATCTTGGAGTGAGTTTCTAGACTTCCCCAAGTTGTCCCAGCAAGGCCCAGGCATGTAGAGTTCTTCACTTCCTGTACAAGTGGCAGACCTCACATGACTGGAGTATTTGGCAAACAAGTTACAGTTCCCTTCAGACATTCCTTCACAGGGCTCAGGAACAAGATGTACCTGAGTCTCACAATCATCAGGTGTTCATAGTTCCACAAGATAGGTATGCAAAACAAATTTTTATATATTATGACAAGACTTTATGTGCATATATATAACTCTGCAATATTTGCACATGCATGTAAGTACATAGAAAATATTTAGTGTTTGGATTTATATGTCTCTCATTATGCATGTGCATAATGTTAAACCTGTTGATATAACAAATGCAACTCCTACAAGGGTCTAATGTGCTCCTTCTCCCCTCCCCCCACCTTTTTGAACTGATCTGAGTACTTTCCTAAGTCATAATACTAGGCAGTTAACATGATATTATAGGCCAATTTTAGAGCAAAGAGACTTATGGATCATTGTTTTCTGATCAAATAATGTAAAACCTCTTTAGAAAAGTCTTCATCTTTGCTCAGATAAAATACAGAAAGTCTCTTTCTCAAACTTTCTCTCTTTTGAAGGATAAGGCTGAAACAAATAGAAAAGTGTGGTTCAACTGATTGTGGAGGCAGGAAGGAGACTGGGCTGGATACAGATGTTACCTTAATGTCTCTTGCCCTGTATCCCTGCTGTGGAGGCTAAGGCTTATATAGGTTCAGGGTTAATCATTCAATTTGATGTCTAGCTGTATTCTCCAAACTCATGGTTCTCCTCACCTTTTTATTGATATGTTTGTGATTTCAAATTTGTTCCTGTCGTCTCTTGAATTGGCATTAATTTCCCACACAAAACCAACTCCAATCAAATGTCTCCATGTTGGTTGTTACTACACAAACTTAAAGTTCTCTTTTGGGTATAGACTAAGTCCCAGCACCACATAGTACTATATGATTACATCACTCTGCAAGGGGATTTCCTCTCAGATTCCAGTGAGAAGCTCGGCAGAAGCCTTTCTTCTCTGAGTGCTTTCCACAGTGTATTTCAAGGGTTTTTCCTCACCTCTTGAACTTCCACATACAGAGAAGAAGAACCTAAGATCATTTACCTTTCTGTCTCATCTTACTTTTATAATTGAGGAGAGGAGAGGAGTAGTGTTGGGAGGGATGGGGGAAAATGATCAAAGAGGTAACATGAATAAAGATGTGTTGTATTCATATATTGATTTCTTGAATGGTAACTCCTTTGTACAACCACTTAATAAAAGGGGGGGAACAAAACAAATGGTTTTCTCTTGAACAGTATATTTAGTTTGAAATGTTCCCCCGACAATGCTGGAGTTGCAAAGCATCATTCACTACTGCAGCCCTTCCTCCCATCATAGGGCAGATATTGATTGAGTCCCTACTATATTCTAGCTACTCATTTAGATGCTTGGGATTCATTAGGAAGGTTTAAATCCACTTGTTCATGGAAGCTACATTGAGCTGTGAGACTTGTACCAGGGTGGCTTTAGCTTCAATATCTACTGAGTAATCTAACTTTATCAATACTTGAAGAAGGGAAGGGTATTGAGTTACCATAGACTCAAGATGCAAGGTGAGCTTACGTTCTTTAAGCTACTAGGGGATAAAAAGGAACACATTGAATCTTATAAAGCATGTATTTTACCAGAGACTTGAAAAAATAGTATTTGCTATGTATTTATTGCTTAAGCATCCAGTATTAATATTAGTATTTATCAAACAATGCTTCCAACTTCTCCCATCTACTTACTATCCAATAACAAATTATAGCTGGTAATAAAACCTGGAATTTACCACTGAAATGAATACAAACACTCTAAAATATATATTTAACTTAATAATACTCCAATATACATTCTTCAAAATTATTTTGGGAATTGAAATAATTTCTGGGACTGTCTGAATAGCTTTAAGTATGTAGTTGCATCTATAGTTATAACAACATTCAGTATCAAGTAATTTTTTCATAAATATGAGAATGACATCCAGGCTTGGTGAAAAACAACAGTAGAACTGTAGATAACTCTCTATAAGGCCCTTTCCGTTTCATACAGTTATATACATGCTGTTATTTTATCCAGTCACTCAATGATTTGTGGGAGAAGTGAGGCAATGGTAAGTTCCCTTAACCTCAGGCAATATGGTTATTGTACAGTGAACTATGGAAAATGAACAATTGGAAAATGAACACTCAGTATTATTCCATCATTGAATTGCCATGTCACCTTGAGCAGGCTTTTTACTCTCTGCTCCTTAATCATTTACCATCTGTTAGATGGGAATACTTCCTCCATGGTTTTATAAAGATTAGATAATAACTATAAAGTACTTTCTGGAAAAATGTCTCTTGGCAGAGGTGTAAGCAAGGGTAGATAATAGTTTATTATTAACTGACAGAATGGAATCAAACTATCCAAATCATGGGCAGCAAGAATCCTTAAGAGACCCAGAGCACTCGATTGTGCACAACAGGTGACAATTTCACCTCATGGGCCCTGAACTTTCCATGTCACAGGGATCGAGTCTTGCAGCAGAAACCAAGTAAGAAAAGAAAATAACTTGAAAATGCGTCCTTCAGCATCAGTACTTAAACTTCTTTGGGAAATAGAGCAATTAAATATATTTGAAGGGAAATAGATTTGGAGTGAGTCCTCCTACATCTAGCCAGCGTTTCCAGAATGGATGAACAGCCAGGTTAGAAGATACTAAGAACAATGCCGAGTCAGGACACTATACTTGAAAGTCTGGAAATTTTGCTCCAAAGCTGATGAGTCTTCAGTGTGATTTTCCAACAGCAGTGCTTTGAAGGAAGGATAGCTCCCTTGAAGGGGATTAGGTCATTGAATTAGAAACAAACTGGGGCTACCTGACCCACAAGTGAACTTAGATTAGGGAGTGAGACTCTAGATAAGATCACTTCACTGAGAGCCAACCAGGAAATCTCCACTGGAAAAATGAAGATACAGTATGCTTACAGGGCCAGTATACTAATTGGACTTTATATATTTCAAGAGAATCCCAATAAAAACATGATAATGCTCAAGAAGACAGAATCCTAGGAAGGTTTATGGATGCAGGTGTGTGCTGTAGGTGTGTTTTGCAAATTTTCCATGTGATTGTGTTTTCATTTGAAGATTCTGGATCCCTTCTCATTTAAAGGATTCTTTTGTAATGAGCAGAAACTTTTGGCAAAGAAAAAAATCACCAATCAATCAATTGGTTCTTCTAGGTGTAATGTTTGCTTAAAGTATGATACATACTGTCAGTAAGAAACTCTCTATACAAATATAGTCAATAATATTTAGATTGGCTTCTACTACATGAAAGGTGTGTGTTTTTATTTGTAAAATTTTAAAAAGTACCAAGGACATTAGCTCTCATTGAGCTCACAATTTAATATGGAAGAGATAGGCTCTGTATAATGAATGATGTGAAATCTAGCCTATTACCATATAATTTTATTCTAAAAATACAACCAAGAAAACGTCACTAGAGATTAGGTGATTTCGCTCTGGAATTCCTGTGCTGTGGAAGGTAGAGTCAGGAGGATCATGGTCTGAGGAAGACCTGCTTGGGTAAAAGCATGAGACTTCATCAGAAAAAAACACTAAAGCAAAAAGAGCTGGAGGCAGAGCTCAAATGTGAGGCCCTGAGTTATGTTTTTTGTTGTTGTTGTTTGTTTTTAAAGAAAGATTGCTAAGCACGGACTGCCAACTATTTCTTAGACATATAAGTTACAGCCGGAAGAATGAATAGGATTTTTAAGAAGTAGAAAAAGGAATTAAAGATGTTCAAGACAAAACACAAAATCTGTACGAGCCAAACCAGGTGATCATCAAGCCTATTTTGCCTTGCACACTGGAGAAGGGAGACAGAGCTGCTGGATTACAGATCTGGTGAAGGTCAGGGTGAGGCCACTGTGCTGTTCTTTCCCTTTATTATGTAGATAATGGAGGATCATTAAATGTCCTTAAGCATGGAAATGGATTCATTAGGTTTGTGTTTAAAAATAATTAAATGGCAATGTGGTGAATGAATCGCAAAGCAGAGAGTTTGTGAAGAGAGCAAATGAAGTTTTTATCCAGTTAATTGCAAAATGTTCAAGGAAACATGAGTACATTTATAAACACCCAAGCTGCTGAAGTTATTATTATGACGATTAATATTGCCAAGGAAAGACTTGAAATGATGAATATCTACATAACAGAGGTATCTAGAGTATTAGGTAACAGCAAATATATGAGGGAACTTTTAGGGTTAACGATGGTAGTAATACAAGTGAACCTTTAGTGAGTGGATATTATGTTCTAGGCACTATTGTGAAGTACTGCTGAATGCAGTCCTTTATTGAGTTCTTACAAACTTTTCAAGAAAGGCCAAGAATTTTAAATATCTAAGAGCAAGCAGAAATTTAATCCTCAGGTTTCTCAACTTGTGATTGATATGGAGGTCAGTTCAGTCAGGAGAATATCTTTTTCTGGATCTACTCTAGGTAAACTACAAAGAGAAATAAATTTCATGCAGCAATCTAGTAATGGCTGGAGTAAAACATCTGTAGTTACTGTTGTAAAAATGTCTTGTATCCACTAATTTTTCAGAATATTAGCAGATGATATACAAGAAAGGAGTCTAACATCAAATAAAATACTGTGATAAACAAAATAACCATGGTTTTCTACTTCAGCAGACTTAAGAGCCTTTAGCTCCCTCCCTCCCTCCCTCTCTCCCTCCCTCCCTCCCTTCCTTCCTTCTTTCCTTCTTTCCATATGTTTCTCCCTCTATCTTTAATGACATTAAAGTTTGAACTCAAGGCTTTGTGCTTACTAGGGAAATGCTCTATGAATAAAATGTAGAAAACATGCTTTCAAACCTTTTAGCTCTGGTTATTTTGAGATAGGGGATTCACTTTTCTTTTGTCTAGCTCTTCTAGATTTAGATTCTCCTTTATACTTCCTTCCCCAGCTAGGATGGCAGGCATTCATCATACCCAGCTGTTGGTCAAGATGGCATCTTTCAAACTTCTTGCCTGGACTGGTCTTGAACCATAATCCTTGTGATCTCTACTTTCCAAGTATCTAGGATTACAGGGATAAACCACCAGCACTCAAAGAGAAGATTACCTTTCCACCAGCATACAATTAGAAGATTAGTTTTCATTGAAAATCTCTAAGAAATGGTGATACATTTATGTGAAATTTCCCAGACTTGTCTGACCATAAATCTCATTTATAATTAAGCTTTTGTGGGTTTTGTGTTCCTAGAAGCTGCTGATGGAGACGCCCTACTGCAATAGTGTTGTGGATAAAAGGCCAACTTGATGTGGACATCTTGAATTCCATGTGTTCCACAGAAAGATGAGGAGTGGAAGGACATGGATTTGAGTTTTGAAAGATGGGCCAGAATTGTGCAAGTGCCTGAGATGATGTGGGATGGTAAAGATTTGGGCTTAGTGGCAATGGTTACGCTTCTTGAGGGGGAGAACAAAGAGAGGGAAAGACCAATGAGCATATTCTGGGGGCCACCTATATCCAACACCAGCTTGTGGCCAACTCAGATGATGTTTAAAGATACTGACATTTGAAATTTTGCTAAATGATGTTTATTTGCAAATTGTTAAGTTTTAACATATCGGCAAATAAAATTTGAGTCAGAGATAGTATTCTAATTCTTGTTTCTCTAGTACAGCAGGTGCATGAATTTGTAAAACTCTTAGGCTGGTTGATTTTATAAGACAGTTTTTAATATTTACCAGCGCAACTCAATCTTATATACAGAGATGTGGACCCATGGCTTCTGTTTCCAATGTCACTTACTGCTAATATAAATGTAAGGAAATAATATTATTTTCTAAAAGTGTTTTTTGAATTTTAAATAAAAGGTCCCTGATTAATGCATGGCTTTGAATGTTAAGTAAAAGGTCTCCTATTAATTCATGTCAACAGATATTTTTTCTGGAAACAAAGAGTTCCAGAAGGATCAACTTTAGCAGCAACATCTGTAAACCATTCTAAAGAGTTCCAATAAAAAATAAAATCATATAATATCCAACCAGAAATATCAAAAGCCAAATTGGATTCCACTCTGGAAAATGAGCTTCAAATTATGCTTTAAACCTACAGACTTTAAGAGGAAAAGGTAAAAAACCATCTTTAAAACATTGAAAAAATAAGCAGTTTGAAGCAAATGCATGCATGAGTCTCAGCTTTTATTTGAACATGTTTCCAATAAGACCGACATTAACCTGAAAAATGACAGGATTAAGGAGAGGAAAAGAAGGGTAACTATTTTTTAACATGTTTTTAGCCTTTCTCCAGTCCATCTCATAATCTTATCTGGATGACCATACCTAAAGCCCAACTCTATGTCCTATAACTTTTTCTGCCTGTAAAATCTTTATACTTCTCTCCCTCCTAGATCCTGAAGTTCCTACCCTGTAGAAGAACATTGGGGTCTTGCTGGTCTAGGCCTTTATGTAGGTTTCCAGTTTGATCTTGCGTTGCTCTGTTTCTTGACTGGATGTTTTCAGCCAATTCTACTGCTTACTTACCACACTCAACCCACACTGCCTTCCTCATGCTACCCCTTCTTCAATTCCTTTTCTTATCTGACCAGCTCCAAATAGAAATCTCTTCTTTGGCTTCTACATTAATGCACTAACTCCTAATAGAACCACCTTCTAACGTGTCACTCTTCTATAAGAAGGCTGTATGGTGTGGCAGGAATTGCTGAGCTGCCTTGGAGGTCAGCCAGACATACCCTCTCCATGTTTTATTAGCTCAGCAGCCTTGGAAAGTCTTTCAACCTGGCTAATCCTCAATTTCCTTATCTTTGAAATGGAGAAAACTGTCATGCGTAAGATTCTCCAGCACTCTGCTTGGCGCACAGACACTAAAAGACATGGCTCTCATTGTCAATGCAGCTTCATCTCATTTTTTCTTTGCAATATGCCCATGTCATCTCCTAACACTGGAGAAAACTTAGTTATCCAATTGTTAAAGTAATTAAAGGCATGATATACACAAAGCAAATTGAATAGTTCCTGGCATAGAGTATCTTTAGTAAAAAGCAAATCTATTATTATTATCATTTGAAAGTACAAACTTCCATTAAGTCATGGTTTTTGGGAGAATCATTCTTGACTACTGGCCATTGTTTAATGGATGCTCAACTATATTCATGAATGAGGTTTATAAAACTTCTGAATTAGGCAAACTTAAAGATAAGTATATGGAGTATGTATTATTTTGAAAATAACAAAATAAGCATTTGTAAATTTGACACTCCAAAGAGCATAAAGGACATAGCACACAAAAAAAACAAGTTCTAAGTTACATTTCAAAAAATAGTTGTGACTTACAAAATACCCCCACCAATTTAGCTTCTCAGTCTTTTAGCTAAGATCAAGTATAGTATGTATTTTTTATTCATTTAATATCTGATACATTCTCTCTGAGTATAATGTATTAAATGTATTTTTCGAAAAAGAGAGAGGAGCCTATTTTAAAGTCATGGAACTTAAAAAAATACGTAAAGACATGATATAACATTTGCCACTTTAGTGATTGTGAAGTGTACAGTTCAGTAGTGGTAAGTGCAGCCACACTATTATGACTAGAGCTCTATAGATCTCCAGGTCTTACACAATTCAAGTTCTATCCTCATTGAACGACAGCTTCCCAATTCACTCCCCTCCTCACCCCTTGGCCCTCACTGTTATATTTTCTGTTTCTAAGGGCAGGGGGATATTTTTAAAAAAGAAAGAAGAAACATTCTATCATAAATACCTCACTCACTGATTAGCATACAAGGTGAAACACAACAAAACTAGAGAACACAGAGCAGTTTCCAGCAGAGGCAGCCTGTCACATGTTGAGTTAATGAGACTGAAACTTGGAGCCGGCTGGTTCTTGGCTGGGAAGCCAGAGATGAATATCATATCCTGTCTAGGAAGCAAAAGGTGGAGCTGCACAACAAGAAGAGAGTCAGTCTCTGGGTATCAGAGGAGAAAAAGTTCCAGGAGCTGAATTAGGGGACATACCAGAGCCACAGTCTGAGAACACACATGAGTCACTGATGAGAAGACAGGGAGGAAGTGCAGGAAAGAGATGAAGAAAGAAGAGAAATTATCTTGATTTCTCGACTATATCTGACTGTCTTACACAACCTCTAATGGGCTTTGTGGGTAGTATATAAGAGTGCTGGGCAAGGGCTGGGAGTTTGGCCTAGTGGTAGAGTGCTTGCCTAGCATGCATGAAGACCCAGGTTCGATTCTTCAGTCCCACATAAATAAATAGAAAAACTAGAAATGGTGCTGTGGCTCCAGCGGTAGAGTGCTAGCCTTGTGGAAAGCATAAGGACAGTGCTGAGGCCCTGCGTTCAAGCCCCAGGACTGGCAAAAAACAAACAAAACAAATGAGGCTGCAGGGCAGCCTCGTTTCTTGGATAGTATATGAGGCTGCAGAGTCTGCAACCAGGTTGGCTGGAACTCTTCCTACTTGACAACTGATGCGTTGCAAGAATTGAAGTTCATAAATCTTTTCAATTAATTTCACTACTATAAACAAACTTTTGGAAGAATGGAGAGATGTTGGAAAATACACACACACACACACACACACACACACACACACACACACACACACACAAACAGCATTTGTCCAGGTCTTGCTCACTTTTAGATGAGTCAGGCTAACTAAGGGAAAAGAAAAGGTGCTTAAGGGGTGGGGGAAACTCAAGCTCCCAAATCTCTATACTGAAAATTGGAAGTCCTGGATTTACTTTTCCAGCTCCACCCAGTCTTTTTATACATGACCTTTGGCTGGTCTAATCTAATGGCCTCTGGCTCCCTTTAGAATCAATTTTCTTGCAATTTTCAAGGACTTGGTACATTAAGGAGATCCATTGATTAAAGCCAGATATTTTTCTTATCATTCTACGGTGACTGTGTGTCTTGATTCTCAAGATTGTTCCATGATCTTATTAAAGTTAAGATTCAATAGTGCATATATCTGAAAATTTAGGCTAATCCAAAGAATGAAACAATATGAAATCTAATCAATAAGTGAGGTACTTTAATAAATCAATTGCTTCACTATGAAATACTAGATAGCAAATTTCCTCCTTTGTCATGTTCATCTTTCTTAGAACATGGGAGTCTGTGTGTACAAGAGGAGAGAGGAATAGAGCAGATAATTGGATTGGCAGGTGGAGAAAAAAGCTCCCCCCTTCATTTCTCGTAGTAAGAAAGCATTAGAAACACAATGAAGAAGAGGCAATTCTTTTCTTCTTGGATCTTAGAGTCTAATGCTTATATTTTATCATGAAATAAAGCATGAACAATAATCCATAAATGAAACAAAATGCTAACAACCTATGAGAGTTATAATAGTATAATAAGAAGCCACAGTGCTATGCAAGGGGAGAGAGACAGAGACAAAGAGACACAGAAAGAGAACCAGAGAGAGAAATATGCCCCCAGAAATAGAGAATCCAATTTTAAGATAGAATTATTGTTTTTATCTTCCCAACTTTAATTTTTCTCCCCAGCCATGAGCATGATGCTCATATAGTGCAGCCAGTAGATCAAGGAGGGGAACTGAGATCACTCAACTTCCCATGACTCTTCTTCCTACCTCCTTCCCTAATGTCTTTGCCTTCTTGTCCCCTGCCTAGTTGCTCTTAGGTCTGCTTTACAGATTGAATTTTGACAAACAGGAACATCTGCTAGTCTTTGTTAAGACATTCCTGTTACATTACATATATTTTCTTGTGAACTTGTTTCTACTGCACTTTTACCCCTCATTGAGAATGGACTACAACCCATTTCAGCACCTAACACTGTGTTTGGCTCAAGACCAGTATCCTGTTTGAATAAATGAATGAGTTCTTGTCTAATTGGCTGTGCTATGAATGTCCCATGACAGAACATGATCCCCCTATCACCACTTGTGGAGGAGCCGGGACTTTACTCATAAGCCACCACACTTGGCAACTTTCATACTTGTTTACAACTTGGAGAAAAACTTGTGAGGATTTTTATCCTTGAATTTTCAGTTTATTCATATATTTCCCTTTTGCACAGAGGTTGTTTGTTGTTGTTGTTGTTGTAATGTATAGAGGGCTCAAGATAGTAGGTGCATTACTTCACACACATTGATACCCTTTCTCATGTTTTGTCCCATTTCTCTGCCCCACCCCCTCCCAATCATCTTGTTTTCCCCCATTCCCTTTCCTATTTCAAATAAACAAATGAATATAGAATATACCAGGTAACAAATTCAAATATAATAGCAAGAAGAGATTAACCAAAGGGCAAAAAAGAGAAGTAACATAGTACATTAAGAGCCACAATCACACAAGATAAGGCTCCATATCCTAGAGATCCTTTCATTTATACACAGAGGTTTTGTGATAAATATTAGCTCATAAAAACTACCAAGTGGCGGGCTGTTAGTTTAGCCTAGTGATAGAGTGCTTGCTGAGCATGCATTAAGACCCGGTTTGATTCCTTGGTACCACATACATAGAAAAAAAAGCAAGAAGTGGTACTATGGCTCAAGTGGTTGAGCACTATCCTTGAGAAAATGCCCAAGGACAGTGCTCAGGCCCTGAGTTCAAGTCCCAGGACTGGCAAGAAACAAAACAAAGCAAACAAAAAACAAAAACACTACCAAGTGGCTTTCAAATGCCAAGAAATAATTTGTCATGTAGTCTTTTACATAAAAAGTTTGTACTTTAAAAAATAGGAGTAGAAAAATATAGTTTCATAAGTCCCTTTGGTTATATATTTAGGAATGCTAGGAAAATGGGTTGGGTAAAAGCAACACTTGTTTCAGTAAGCATATACTGAGATTCTCCCACCTGGAAGCCATGTTAGATACAATGATAAGAATGACTTGCCAAAATGATTTCCTTCTCCATAAACACATTATTGCCTTTAATTTCTCGAGGCACATGCAAGTAATGACAATTTTCCTAAGTACACAAGACTCTTTGGTTATTTGTATAATAATCTTGTTGATAACTAAGTTACTAAGCTCTGGTGAGAGTTGCTTGAGCCCTAGCTAAGCCAATATTTAACTGCAGAATAAGAAAAACATAGCATTAGAAATTGAATTGTGTCAATTCATGACAACTAATCTCAGTGCTGTCATTTGAAGTGCTGTCTGCCTACACCACAGAAGAAAATACAGAAACACATTTTCCAAGAGAAAAGGAGCCTTGGAGATGAATGGAATACAGACTTTACCCAGATGATGCTTTTGTCTGGCTGTGTCTATCTGTTGCTTTGTTGTTTCTTTGTGATAACATGGTGGTCTACCTTATTAGTGGCATGCATTAATAAGTGTGAAAATTATAGAACACTGAACACTAGAGGGATGAAAACTAGGGTCAGAAAGGAGGTAAAACTAGGGAACGTATCCAGGCACTGGGATACATTTAGACAGTGAAGATAATGGGGTGGAGAAAGTAAGGCAGGATACAAAAGAGAATGCCAGGGCCGGGAGTGTGACCTAGTTTCAGAGTGATTGCCGAGCATGCACGAAGCTCTGGGTTTGATTTATTAGTACCACATACACAGATAAAGCTGGAAGTGGTTCTGTGGCTCAAGTGGTAGAGCACTAGCTTTGAGAAAACCCAAGGTCAGTGCCAAGGCCCTTAGTTCAAGCCCCATGACTGGCATTAAACCAATAAATAAAAAAAGAAAGAAAAAGATCAAGTTATCCAGGGAGCTGGTAATGCTAGCTACTCTGAAGGTTGAGATCTGAGGATTGCAGTTCAAGGCCAGCCTGGGACAAGAGTCTAAGGAAGACTCTTTCCCAAAAAAGCCAGAAGTAGATTTGTGGCTTAAATGGTAGAATACGGGTCCTGAGTGAAAACACTAAGGGTTAGCACCTAGCTTGGCTTGAGACGCTGTCTCAGAAATAACTAGTGAAAAACAAAGCTGGAGGACTTTCTCAAGTGGCAGAGTGCCAGCTTAGTAATCACAAGACCCTGAGTTCAAACTCTAGTAACTATAACCCTGCCTCACCCTCCCAGCACAAAAACAAAAAAAAGCAGTGGAGGAGAGACAAGAAATACAAATTTCCAAGTATCAGATTCTGTGATTAAATGCCTCCTATTGTCATAGCCAGTTGATAACATAGTCATAGGTCTGTTAACAAGGAGACAAGTCATAATTTTCAATATCTGTGAGCCATGCAAAATACAATGTCTTCCTTACTGCTATCTTTGCCTTGATCTCTGGCTTCCTTTAAGAAGCTTAATAAATAAGACAGCGGACAGCATTCTCTTGGCTGCTAGGGATGAGTCAAGATGGACCAACACACTCACACAGAAGGACAGCTGGCTGTCCCTGACTACCTACCATCATTTTAAATACTTATTTATCTCACCACTGAGTACAATATATCTCTCCATGTTGGTAGATTATCTCTACTAACTTTCAATATTGTACAATAATTTCCTAAATGGTCTTGTCCATACTTGTTACATTTATTCCTAGGTCTCTTATTTTTGTTATTAATATTATACTTTTAATTGAATTTTCTGGCTTGGAGACTATAAAGGAAAAATACTGTTTTGAATAAAAATTACTTACCCTTTAGCTACTCTGAACTCCCTTATTTGTTTTAGTTTCCTACAGGTTTCCTTGCCTTCTGTGAATTTAGAAAACTATCACCTATAGTGGTGAGTTTTTCTTCTTTTTTTCACATTTATGATTTGATTTTTATTGTACCAGATAACACAATATCCAGAGCATCCAGCTACTCAACACAATGAAATCAAATGTCATCAGGCCGTCTTCTCTCACCAATCTACTTCCATACTTTAACTGAAGGCTTTGAATTTTTCCAGCAATGAACAATGCCTCTTTGAAATTATTTGCAAAATCTTTGCTATCAAGATAAGGAAATCATCCTTACCCCGAATTTTCTATAAGCATTTATCTATTCAGAAGTTGACAAATTTGGGCCAGGAGAGTGTGGCCTACCGGTTGCACAAAGCCCAGGGTTCAATTCCTCGGTACCACACAATAGAAAAAGCTGGAAGTGGCACTGTGGCTTAAGTAGTAGAGCTCTTGCCTTGAGAAAGCTCAAAGACAGTGCCCAGGCCCTGAATTCAAGCCCCCAGTCTTACAAAAAAGATGTTACCAAATTTGATTTTCCCCACATCCTTTGGAGTACTATTAAGATTTGTCATCTTTTAATCTGTAATATGGAAAAATACCTTACTAGATTTGGCTTAATCTATTGAAGGTAAAGTTTGTATTTATGAGGAAAGAGGTAGAAATACATTTTTTCTTTCTCATATTATACTTTTCAGATTTAGATAACAAATTCCCTGGAACCTATACCAAGGTTTAGGTCATTTTCTCAGCATTTTCTGGGTGGGGTAATCTAATTCATGAATATTTGGTAGAATGTGTAAAATAATCTAACCAGTGACATGTAAATATGTATGCATGCATATATGTATGAATGTGTGTGTTTGTTTATGCTAAGAGTTGTACTTCTTGGGTATTTTGTGTTTTTCATGAGTTGCTGTTGACTTTTGGTAAATTATTTCTTCCCGGAAATTGCCTACTCAGTCAAGGATGTAGACTTATTAACACAGAATTATTGGTGGTATTTTTATATTATTTTCTATCTTGGCTGCATCTGAAGATATGTTCTTCCTTTATACTTCTAATATTGTTTGTTGTTTTTTCTCTATTTTTTTCCTTGGGAAACCGCACCAAAGATTTATCTATTTTATTAGCTTTTCAGAGAACAAGCTATTGATTTGGTGCTTTTCTGTACAGTAATAAATTTCTTTTTCAATTTTTGTTCATTTACTTCTTTTTTTAGTTGTTCTTTTTTAAACTTCTTGAGTTCATCACATAATTCATCTACTTTCAATCTGATATAACATTTAAAGCTAAAACTTTCATTATTGCTTTGGTTTCTTCCCTCAAATCTTGATATGTTCCATTTTTTAGTACTTTTTAACACTTTTTAATACTTCTCAGTTCTAGGTATTTTACATTATCCTATACATATATACCTTCTATCTATTGGTTTCCAAACATATCGATTTTAAAAAATTCAGGCATATTTTCATTCCCAATTCATAAGTTACATTTTTAATCAGAAACATAGTTCTTCCATACTTGGCTTGGATTCCAATTTGGGTGAGGGTAGTTTGAGTCTAGTCCAAATTTTATACATTCTCTATGTTTCTGGAAGGAAAGAGAAGAATCTTGTATACTTCCTGAAAGTATGGAAGGATGGAGTGTATGAAATCACTGCATAATGTGATTCATTAAACCATTGCTTAAAGTTGCTTTCCTTGTAAGCTCTCCTCATCCATTCTAATGTCAGTTCAAAACCTTTGCTCGCCAGAGTTAGCCAATAGCTGGTTACAAATGGTAAATCATTCACCATTATACATTAGCTTCAACACCCTGAACACTGCTGGGTTCTTATCCACCTGAAAGCTACTTTCCTTCTGTGAGCAAGCAGGAGACTTTCAGCTGCACATGAGAAATGGTATCACATATAGGGTCATTTTGTGACACTGAATAAATAAGTAATAAAATGTCCTCAATTTTCCAGAAACCATTTGAAAATTGTCTACTTTGATTAATAAATAGGAGCTGATAGCCCTGAAGACTCTTAATTTTGCAAAAAAAAAAAGTTTACTTTTATTTCTACTCATAGGAAATATTCTATAGTCACCTATTTGGAGAGAAATTTAAAACAAAATTGATGAAGTTATTCTTTGTTTAGGTTTTTTTGTTGTTGATTGCTTTCGTGCTGAAAGTGGTTTTAGAGATCAGCCAAGACTATTTAACAGACGAGGAAACTGAGTTCCAGGAAGAATCAAGAATTTGTCCTTAATCAATATCCCTGGTTCCTGGGGTAAAAAAAATCTTGAAATGGGATCCAGTGTTTTTCTTGCCTCATCAGTATCTTTTCTTAAATATTTTTGAATCGTTTCTAAAGATGAGGGTTTCTTTTTTCTCCAGCCCAAAGTTAACTTTTAAAGATCCTGATGAGCTTCAAGCTTGGCAGTGCTGTGAAGCCTGCAAATGAATAGGGGATGGGAATTTTCCATACTTCTGGGACTATAAGAGGCTGAAATTAATGACATATGCTCTTGCTAGAAATACTCAGATCCTGCCATTATGATGTAAAATGTTTCCATTCTTTGTTAGAAGATAAAACAGGCTTCTTTAGTAGAGGCAACTGTTAGATATGATGTAAGATAAACACATGGACCCTCGGTAAAAGCTATTGAAAGAGTATCTAATAATGACAAGCTTCAATACAAATACAAATTCAAAGTGTATGTTGATGGAGGCAAAATAATATCAAGCCTAATTACTGCTGGCCATCTAAGATTATATTTTTTATTAAAGAATTTATTAACATTGATTTTTACATCATATTTCAAATGATGTGTTTAACAAACAAGTATTTAAGAAGGGAATCTATACAATCACTGGCACTTTGCTTTTAGAACATAATTAAAATTAGGCTGAGGGTTTGTATGTCATAGATACATGTTAATCTATGTAATAAAACATTATGTCTATAGAGTCATAAGTTTTTATGTCTATGTAGTTGTGTTTATATTTCCAATACCATATCCATAGCATTGGGTACACAAATATTGAGTCCTCAGTCTTGTACTGTTTGGATCTAATAGCCACATAATAAGGATACCATGCACCTTTTGTTCCAAAACTCTGGAATGCTTTATGAATTTGCATGTCATCTTTGCGAAGGGGCCATGCTAATCTTCTCTGTATCATTCCAATTTTTAGTATATGTGCTGCTGAAGCGAGCAATAAGACTATATTTTGAGACATGATAAGAGCCAGTATGTTCTTTTCCTTGAGATGTTTTAGGCCTTTTCCCACCCTGACTATGGCTGGACTATAGACAGCAATAGTAGGAAGAAAAAGAATACAGGAGTTGAGCAGAAGGTGATCTGTATCAGGTGTGCCACACTGGGTAAGAGCACTCTAGGGTCGTTAAACAAAGAGGAGCTCCTAATGGGTTTTAGGTAGATAGGTAATTTAGTTAAATTAGAATTTTCAAACAACTATTCTAGCTGAAGTATAGGTAAGCAAGTAGCCGTGACTAGAAAAACTAGATGGGAAACTAATAAAAGTCTACAAGATTAAGAGAAAAGTGAGGAGGATCTAAACTGAAGCATAGAAAGGAGGATGGAATTAATGAGGGTTGGGAAATGTTAAGGCTTGACATGATTGATGAAAGAGAGACCTAAGCCTGCATTTGGTCCTGAATTACTTGGTGAATAGATAAATATGCAACTCACTAAACCAGGAAAGATGCTAGGAGCCTACTTGGGAGGAAAAAATATAGTTTATTGTTGACTTTTACTTCCTTTTGTTTATGACGATAGAGAAGAAACTGACCTAGAAATATGCACTGGAGCACTGAGCACAGAAGTGGGTTACGTGGGAGAAGGAATGAGATTCAGGTTAAGAGTGGAGAGGGATGAGGGTAAGGATAGAGCCCTAGCAAACTGTGAAACAGAGAGAAGTGTGGAGAGGAAGCCTAGTATGGGGAATTTAAAAGGCAGACAGAGCAGAGTGCCTATAATCCTAACTTGAGAGGCTGAGACCTAAGGATTGCAGTTTCATGCACAGGCAGGAGACACCCAGTCTCTGAGACACTTATTTCCATTAAACTAACAAAACAGAAATGAACTCAAGTGATAGAGCTCTATCATCAAGTAAGAAGCTCAGAGACAGTGCTTAGGCCCTGAGTTCAAGCCCCTGGACCAGCGCGCGCGCACACACACACACACACACACACACACACACACACAGAGGGAGAGAGAGAGCGAGAGAGAGAGAGAGAGAGAGAGAGAGAGAGAGAGAGAGAGAGAGAGACAGAGACAGAGACAGAGAGACAGAGACAGAGACAGAGAGAGAGAGAGAGGAGAGAGAGAGAGAGAAAGAAAAGGTGGAAAAAGAGACAATGATGTTCTAGAAACCAATAATGCAAAAGCATTTCAGGAATAAAATTAATAAAGTCAAGCAAAGCTGTTATTAAAGGTAGAGCGTTTATATGCTTACTTGAGAAAGTGTTTCGAGAAAGGATGGGAAGTTTGAGTTGAAATGATGAGAGTAATAAAATAATGAAGGTGAGCTTCTTGAAAGTAACAAGCTTTTGTGGTGAGCTACAAAAGGCAAGGAAAAATATTGTCAGAAAGCACATAGTTGATGATGAAAAACTCAAATTTCTGGTAGCAAGAGGAAATTGAGCCCACATCATAATCAGGACATGAAAACATGGACAAATACAGATTCTTATACAGGTAAATAAAAGAGCCTTTGTCTCAAGTACCAAGGTTACCCTTTATAATGATTGGAATATTTATTTTTTTCCAAGTTACTTTCTTTCCAAGTTCCTAGATTGAAGAAATGCTGACAAATTATGCTAAAAAAATAATTCTGAGCCAGGGCCAGGAGTTTAGCCTACTGATAGAGTGCTTGCCTAGGTTACATGAAGACCTGGGTTCGATTCCTCGGTACCAAATACATAGAAAAAACTCCAGAAATGTTGCTGTGGCTCAAGTGGTAGAGCTCTAGCCTTGAGAAAGCTCACGGACAGTGCCCAGGCCCTGAGTTCAAGGCCTAGAAACAAAAAGGTGACCTAATGCCAACAAATGTCCAAAGAGCATAAAGCTGCTGAGCTAACCACTCAAAGGGAAATCAAGGAGTTAAAGAAATCCACACATGATCTAAAACAAGAGATGCAAGGCATCAAAAATGAACCGTTAGAAGCAAGGGGGTTGAAGAATAAAGTAGAAAGCTTTGATAGCAGGTTAGACAATGCAGAAGAGAGAATTTCCGGGGTTAAAGATAATTTAGTTGTTAAAGAGAAAGAACAGAAAATGAGTCAATTCAAATCTAGGAAATAAGAGAAAATGCTTCAGAAGGTTCAAGATACAATTAGGAAGCCAAATTTAAGGCTAATTGGTATTGAGGAGAGTCTGGAGAAAGAGATCAATGGTATTGGAAATATACTTCAGGGAATCATCTCAGAGAACTTCCCAAATATCCAGAAGGGCAGGCCCATCCAGATACAAGAAGCCTTTAGAACCCCAAACAGATCTGACCAGAAAAGGACATCCCACCACCACATTATAATCCGAACTGGATCAATAAGACACCAAAGAAAGGATCCTAAAAGCAGCCAGGGAGAAGAGAACAATCACGTATAAAGGCAAACCAATCGGAACAACCCCAGATTTCTCAGCAGAGACCATGCAAGTAAGAAGAGACTGGAAGGATATATGCCATGCCCTGAAGTCCAATAACTACCAACCAAGAATACTGTACCCAGCTAAGCTGTCATTCATACCTGAGGGAACAATAAAAACATTCCATTCCAGGGAAAAGCTTCAACATTATGCAGCAACCAAACCAACATTACAGAAAATTCTCAAAGATGTTCTACACATAGAAAACCAACACAAATGTAATACAGAGAAAGAAATGGCACCTAAAACTCATAACATCTAAGTACCACAAGAACTGTCAAGACACAGGCCCTAATAAAAGCTTTTAAAAATGGTGGGAACTAATAAATATTTCTCAATGCTGACTCTCAATATCAATGGACTTCACTCTCCAATTAAATGACATAGACTATCTAGTTAGATCAAAAGCAAGATCCATCATTCTGCTGTCTTCAAGAGACACATCTTGCCCCAAAAAACAAACATTTTTTGAAAATGAGAGGTTGGAAGAAAGTATTTCAAGTTAATGGGCCCTATAAACAGGCTGGAGTTGCCATCCTCATATCAGATAAAATAGACTTTAAACTAAAATTAGTGAAAAAAGACAAAGAAGGTTACTACATAATACTAAAGGGATCTTTCCTCCGGGAGGACATAACCATCCTAAATATCTACATGCCTAATCCTGGAGCTTGGAACTTCATCAAGCAAACTTTACTTTCACTTAAACCATACATAGATCGAAACACAGTGATTATTGGTGACTTTAACACACCATTCTCACCTGTGGACAGATCAACAAGGCAAAAACTCAACAGAGAAACCTTAGATTTGAACAATTGTATAGACCAACTAGATCTAACAACACAATATCAGTTTTTTCAGCAGCACATATAACATTTTCCAAAATAGACCACATTTTAGGCCATAAAACAAACCTGGACAGATTCAGAAACACTGAAATTATTCCCTGCACTCTCTCAGACCACAAGGACATCAAATTGGGACTGAACACCCATCTCCACCAATGAAAACCCTGTAACTCATGGAGACTGAACAACACATTGTTGAATCACCAATGGGTCATTGAGGAGATCAGAAGAGAAACCCAACAGTTTATGAAATTTAACAAAAAGGAGCACCCAAAATACCAGCTCCTTTGGGACATGGCAAAGGCAGTACTCAGAGGAAAATTTATAGCTCTAAGTGCCTACAATAACAAATTGGAAAAATCACAAACCAACAATTTAATGTGTCGCCTTAAACTCCTAGAAAAAGAGCAACAAACCAACCCCCCTAATCCCAGTAGAAGGAAGCAAATTCTTAAAATCAAAGCAGAATTAAATGAATTGGAGTCCAAAAAAACTATAGAAAGAATCAACAAAACAAGGAGTTGGTTCTTTGAAAAAATTAACAAAATTGACAGACCCTTAGCAAATCTTGCCAAAAAAAGAAGGGAGCATACCATAATAAACAAAATCACAGATGAAATTGGTAATATCACGACGGAAATTACCAAGATCCAGAGTATCATGAGGGAATACTTCTCAAACCTTTACGCCAAAAATTTGAGAATCTAGAAGAAATGGATGAATTTCTAGCCAATATTAACATACCCACACTGAACCAAGAAGAACTAACCCAACTAAACAGGCCTATTTCAAGCACTGAAATTGAAAATGGCTATAAGAGACCTCCACCTAAGAGAAGCCCAGGGCCAGATGGATTAACAGCTGAATTCTATAAGGTCTTCAAAGCAGAGCTCACACCAATACTCCTCAAGTTCTTCAACAAAATTGAAAATGAAGGCTCTTTACCACACTCATTCTATGAAGCCAGTATAACCCTCATCTCCAAACCAGACAGAGCTTCATCAAAGAAAGAGAACTATAGACCCATTTCTTTGATGAATATCAGTGCAAAATTTCTCAACAAAATACTGGCCAACTGTGTACAACAACTCAACAAAAAAATTATACACTATGATCAAACAGGATTCATCACAGGGAGGCAAAGCTGGTTCAACATATGCAAATCAATTAATATAATTCAACACATCAACAGGAGCAAGGACAAAAATCACATGATTGTCTCAATAGATGCGGAAAAGGTATTTGACAAGATCCAACAACCCTTTATGTTAAAAGGTCTGGAGAAACTAGGAATCCACGGAACATTCCTCAGTATAATAAAGGCTGTGTATGACAAACCCACAGCTAGTATTATACTTAATGGAGAAAAACGAAAGCCATTCCCTCTAAAATCAGGAATGAGACAAGGATGTCCACTCTCCACTCCTCTTTAACATAGTATTAGAATTCCTAGCCAGTGCAATAAGGCAAGAAGCAAGCATAAAGGGGATCCAAATAGGGAAAGAGGAAGTAAAACTTTCCCTCTTTGCAGATGACATGATTCTGTATTTAAAGAATCCTATAGACTCCACTCCCAAGCTCCTTGAGCTGATTCAAAACTTTGGAAAGGTTGTAGGGTATAAAATTAACCCTCAAAAATCAACTGCCTTCCTCTACACCAACAGTGAGAGGAATGAGGCAACAATCAGGAAAGCAACTCCTTTCACAATAGCCTCAAAGAAAATAAAGTACCTAGGAATTAGCTTAACTAAGAGTGTGAAGGACCTTTTTGATGAAAACTTTAAAACCCTGAAAAATGAAATTAAAGCAGATCTGAGGAAATGGAAGAACCTCCCATGCTCCTGGACTGGAAGAATCAACATCGTGAAAATGACAATCTTTCCAAGGGCTATCTACAAATTCATTGCAATACCCATCAATATCCCAATGTCATTCTTTAAAGAAATAGAAGAGGCAATCAAAAATTTTATATGAAATAATAAAAGATGCCATATAGCAAAAACACTTCTTAGCAGAAAGAACAGCTCAGGAGGAATTTCAATACCAAACTTTAGACTCTATTACAGAGCTATAATTATCAAAACAGCTTGGTACTGGCACAAGAACAGGCCTGAAGACCAGTGGAATAGAATTGAGGACCCAGATATTAAACCACAGACCTATAGCCAGCTAATCTTTGACAAGGAAGCCAAAAAAATAGAATGGAAGAAAGATAGCCTCTTCAACAATTGGTGCTGGCAGAGCTGGTTAAGCACCTGCAGAAAACTAAAGTTGGATTCTTCTTTGTCACCCTGCACTAGAATTAACTCCAAATGGATCAAAGACCTCGAGATAAAAGCAGATACTGTGAAAACTTTACAAGAAGGAATAGAAGGTACACTAGGCCTCCTTGGCACAGGTCGAAACTTTCTTAATAAGGACCAAGAATCACAACAAATCAGAGAAAGGCTGGATAAGTGGGACTGCATTAAACTGCAGAGCTTTTGTATTGCAAAGGACATAGCTAGCTAGTAAATTAATTAGGAAGCATACAGAATGGGAGATATTCACCAACCATACAACGGACAAAGGCCTCATATCTAAAATATATCAACAGCTCAAAAAATCGAATCACTTCAAAACTAATCTCCCAAGAAACAACCATCCCATTAAAAGATGGGCCAAAGACTTAAAGATAGTCTTCTCTGAAGAAGAAATAAGAATGGTCTGTAGACACATGAAGAAATGCTCAACATCTCTGGTCATAAAAGAAATGCAAGTCTAAACAATTCTAAGATTCCATCTCACTCCAGTTAGAATGGCCAGGATCAAGAAATCTAATAACAACAGATGCTGGAGGGGATGTGGCCAGGAGGGATCACTACTACACTATTGGTGGGAGTATTAATTCATTCAACCACTATGGAAAGCAGTATGGCAGTTCCTCAAAAGACTAAACATAGAGCTCCCCTATGACCCAGCTATTCCACTACTAGGCATTTACCCAACCATCCAGAAACAAGGACATACTAAATCCACTAGCACAACAATGTTCATTGCAGCACTATTTACCATAGCAAAGATATGGAACCAACCCAGATGTCCCTCAGTTGATGAGTGGATCAACAAGATGTGGTATTTGTACACAATGGAATTTTATGCTGCTGTCAGAAAGAAGGACATTGCTCCATTTGTTAGGAAATGGAAAGACTTAGAAAAAAATCATATTAAGTGAAGTAAGCCAGACTCAAAGGAACTTAGGCTCAATGGTTTCCCTCATTTGTCATAATCAGCAGAAACCTTGGTCTCTCCTAGCAGAGATTTGCAATAGAGCAAAACCTAGATACGTAAGGCCATATAGCATGATGCTACATGAAAGGACCTCTAGGACATAGAAACAAAAGCCATATAATGAGTGATTGTTGTCCTTAATGTACTATGTTATCTCTCATCTCTTTTGCTGTCCCTTGGTTATCTCATATTGTTACAGTATCTCACTTTGTTATCTGATATATTGGATATATTTGTATTTGGTTATTTGAAATAGGATAGGGAAGGGGGGAAAAGAAGATGAGAGGTGGGGGTCGGGTGGAGGGAAATGGGGACCAAGACATGAGAAAGGGTATCAATGTATGTGAAGTAATACACTTTCTATCTGGCAAATATAATTGAACCCTTATATTAATTGCAACAAAAAATATATGGAAAAAAATTTCCATTCTATTTTTTTGGCTCCCTTATCAAAGATTTGGTGGCCATAGGTCTGTGGGTTAATATCTGGTATATCATGGGCATCTTTGTTAGGAAGGAAAAACTATCAAATCATTTAAAAATTTACCATAAAGCTTTTAAATCTTGGCTTATGTATCATTCTGGCATAGACTAGATACTCAAAGGTATTTGTGAAAGGACTGAATACATGATTACTTTGGATGGTAATTATTATTAGAATTATTAAAAACATACTGATGTTATTTTATAGAGCCCATTGGTTCTCCAAAATACTTATGACATTTTTTTCCTATAATGTTCAAGAAAGCTTGATGCTCTGTGGGATTATTTGTTGCCTTGAGTTCACGTTGAGTCTTTCTACAAAAGTTAAACATTAATTTGGTGACTTAAAACGTGTACAGTTCATGGACTTTGCGTTCTTCAGTCCTTTGACCCAACAGGGGAGTAGCCTGGAATTTGAGCCCTCAGCAGTGGCCCTTCTTACCTCTAACATGTAACCCCTAAGTCCCATAATCTCATCACTTATCCCCAGGGCGCAACTTAATGTGTGTGTGTTTATGAACGGATCTGTAATAAGCCCACAGGAGCTCAGCAGTTTAAAATCTGAAATAAATAACACCCATGGCCAAGAGGTGTCTGTGCGATGGGCTTCCTACTATTTTCATAAACCTCCAACCCCCACCTGCTGACTTCAGACCTCCTCTCTCTGGGCTTCAGGACAGCCAGATGGTCTTCACCCTCTGTACTCCAAACCAGAGATCTGAGCCCCAGGAAAGTGAAATAGGAGCATGATGTTTCAGTGTTCACTGCCAAGGGAGCTCCATGGGGATCCAGAAGCCTGGGAATTCCTCCCTAGGGAAAGACAGCAGGAGCTTCCCAGCCAGATTCACCTCCCACCACAGGGAGGTTGTTTTTAATTGTTCTTTGAAGAGTCTTTCCAAGTATTTCCAGCCTTCTCCTCCTCCTACTCAGGGTTGGCTTTGCTGGACCCTAGGGTCTTATGGCTGATGCTGAAACTTTGGGTAGAGGCCTCTTACGTTTTCACTCTCTCTTCCAGGGACAGTACCTAACCAGTTCCAGATCTGGGGATGAAAATGGAGGTCTTGACCATGTCAAGCTTCTAGCTGTGAAGCACTTATCATGGTCAAAAATATCCCCGGGGAATTTGTGCAGATGACATCCTTCTTTTCCCCTTCTGTACTGGCAATGAGCATGCATTAGGTAGCTTTTGGTTAGTCCATCCATTTAGATGGCTTGAAAATTTCAACCACATAGATATTTGATGAAAAGGCCTGGGAGTTTGGCCTAGTGGTTAAAGTGTTTGCCTAGCATGCATGAAGACCCGGGTTCGATTCCTCGATACCACATACATAGAAAAAAGCTGGAAGTGGTGCTGAGGCTCAAGTGGTAGAGCTCTAGCCTTGAGAAAGTCCAAGGACAGTGCTCAGGCCCTGAGTTCAAGCCCAAGACTGGCAAAAAAAAAAAAAAGATATTTGATGAAAAGTGGTAGCTGGTCCCATGATGCTACCTTTTCCTCACCCTTATATTTCAATTCAATTATAGTCCCAGAACTAGAATCTCTAATCAGCACTAACATGACCACCTTCAATCCCATAACAATATTTTAATACTGTTATTTATTACCATTTTCCAGATTAGAAAGCTGAGCGTCACACAGGTAGAAAAGGGAAGAGATTTTTAGTTTGACTTATCCAACCTAACTTCTGTGGCTGTTATCTGCAGAATTCTGTGATAGTACAGAAGTTCCTAGAAGGATCATGGCTGACTCCATTGTTTCAGTAAACAGATGATTTATCTGAATAAATGGCCTGTTAAGTTTTGGTTGAATTTTGAGGCTTCTATAAATTTTCATGAAGGATAAAAATAGTTTCTTCAGTAGGAGTAACATTTATTATTTATTTTAACTTTCATTTTGAAATAGGGTCAGTCTTTAAAAAATAGTTGTGGGCCAGGAGTTTGGCCTAGTGGCAGAGTGCTTGCCTAGCATGCACAAAGACCCAGGTTCAATTCCTCAGTACCACATACATAGAAAAAGCCAGAAGTGATACTGTGGCTAAAGTGGCAGAATGCTAGCTTTGAGGAAAAAGCCCAAGGACAGTATACAGGCCCTGAATTCAAGCCCCAGGACTGGCAAAAAATAAAATAAAAAATTGTTGTGCGGGCTGGAAGTTTGGCCTAATGGTAGAGTGCTTGCCTAGCATGAATGAAGACCCACGTTTGATTCCTTGGTACCACATACATAGAAAAAGCCAGAAATGATGCTGTGGCTCAAGTGGTAGAGCTCTAGCCTCAAGAAAGCCAGAGAACAGCACCTAGGCCCTGAGTTCAAGCCCCAGCACTGACAAAAAAAAAAAAAAAACAGCCATGAAAGAGACAGAGAGTTCCCCTGTATGCCCTTCTCACAGTTTTCCTAAATGTTAGATTCTTATGCAGCCATAGTGTAATTGATGACATCGCAAGACCAAGTTTGACCTTGATTGTATTAACTAACTTACAGAACGTATTCAAATTCTGTCAGCTGCCTTGCTGATGTTCTCTTTTGGGGTACAGAATTAAGGGAGCCAAGCAGCATTTGGTCATGATGATTCCTTCATCTGCTTCCATCTGAGACAGTTCTTCATTGTCTATTTTCTATTGGGGCTTTGCCAATTTTACTACTACCAACCAATTATTTAATAAAAAAAATCCTTCATTTTCAGCCTGTCAAATGTTAAGTATTCTCTTCAGATTCTGGTTATATGCCACAGGAGGAATGTTGTGTTTTTCATAATGTCAAGAAGTACATGAGGTTAAGATGTTTGCCTATTGCTGATGCTAATTTTGACCACCTGGTTAAGGTGTCATTCCTCAGTTTGCTCACTAAAAAATTAGCCTTTTCCTTATAGTTATTAAGTATCTATCTTTAAACTCAACACACCTATCATTTATTTCTCTATCACCTAATCTCTATGAACCTCAAGGACTTCATACATTAAAAAAGATTCATGGTGACAAATATAAATTACAAAAAACATAATCTATATGAGTGTCTTGTAATTTCTGAAGTTATATCATCCACTAAATGTCTCTAATGCTGAATCAAATAAAAAATGAGAAGCCACAGGCTGACAGATTACCCAGTATTAAGTTATATGGTTCCAGGTTTCCACTGAAATCACTTGAAAGAGAGATTTAGGAATTTGTCTGTAGTCAGCCATACAAGGGAATTTCTAGGCTATGACTTATTTTTCCTAGACCTCCCAGAGTCTTTTTGATAATTCCAAGGTTTCTGCTAATTTTTGTTTCACTGGAACTCTCTTCCAAATTAATATAAATAAGGAAGAAATCATAGTAAGTTTGGGGATTTGGGATTATCCGACATAGTGTAACACTGTGATTTCTCTTTAGTTTTACAACTCTAATAAGCATATCCTGTCTCATTAAAACAGCAGTACAAAGCAGTTATATTCTTTTATATTTCCAATGAATATCCATATGACTTTTTAGTGGGAAGTCTAGCATCTCACTCTGGAGACCTTCCCAGGAAAGCATTGACTTCCCACACACATACAGACGCTTTGTTAAGTTTAAGTTCAAGATGTACAAGGCTCACTCAAGTCTCTTGAGGAAAAGACTTTGATCCTGCACTTCTGCTCGGCTATTTGAATTCACTGAATACCATTGTTAAAACCAGCTTTTCACCATGCCCACCCTGTAATGACCTTTAGTACCTAAACCAAAGAGTAAGTACCCCATGTTCAAATTCTCATCCTTAACTCCTAAAGGTAATATGAGAAGATCAATGCATCCAAAGAGAATTTTAATTTCAGCTACCATCCCCATTGCAAATCTGCTTCTTTCCAGAATAGTGCAACGATCACCACCCAATACGGCCCCTTCATATTGGTACAGTACCTTAGAAGCTCTTTAGATCTTTTCTTCTTCAGTTACAGAATTTACTCTATTCCTCTTTGTTTGCCCTAAGAAGTAAAGAACTAAGCAAGAGATGGAGATTGTTTCTCTTAAAAGTTAATGGATTCTGCCGGGCACAGTGGTTTATGCCTGTTATCTAAGCTTGCAGGTGGAGATAGTCACAGACACTAAATATGAACCATGTCAAAAATCTTCCTCCAACTTTAGACCTCTGGAAGCTAAAGATACTTTGGAAATAGTTTATTGTGACGTAATAAGAACGATGTGGATTGGGAGTTTGGCCTAGTGGTAGAGTGCTTGCCTAGCATGCACGAAGACCCGTGTCCAATTTCTCGGTATCACATACATAACAAAAAGTCAGAAATGGTGCTGTGGCTCAAGTGGTAGATCTTTAGCCTTGAGAAAACCCAAGTACAGTGTTAAGTCCTGAGCTCAAGTCTAGGACTGGCAAAAAATTAAAATAATAAGAACGATGTGTTCATTTTTCCTCATGGTATTTAAAATTCAGTGCAATAAGTTACAAAGTATTTGATTATGTTTAGTTAAAATTACACCCCCCAAATTTTACTCTGCTTAGGGATATTAAAACAAAGTTTAATTTACTTGACAAACCAATGTTCTGGTCTTTTTTTTTTTTTTTAAAAGGCCACTTACAAGTATACTCCAAAAAAGCAGAGGAAGAAGTTAGCTTTTTTAAGTGATTATTCTTATATTCAGAATAATATATTGCTTTGGAAGAAAATTATGTGGTTAGCATAATATGGGGAAAACCATTTACTTGTCATTTCCATTTATAAATATAAATGAAGGTGGAACGAGACACTTCCGTATTCTAACTTGGTGATACATCTGTGAGATTCTATCATTTCCTTCCAGAAGCCTGCCCTTCCATTGCTCATAGCTCTAGAATGACTTTGTTCATAACAGCTTCCCTAACTCAGCTCCAACATCTTCTCATTATCTTTTCAGATTATACCACACTAAGCAATAGACACTGCATGTTTTACTTGCCTTCATTCAGTCTCGTTGACTGAATTATAATCACCTAAACTAAAGATCAAATCTGGTGCCTCTTCATATAGCTCATTTGCCTGACACAGTGCTTAGCAACAAGAAGTATTCCATAAAGTACTTTCTGAAGCCAGGTAGAAAGAATGTATACACATTTATAGAGAAGCTAATATACATAATATCTTTCCTTATACTATAGCTGAACTAATACCAGGCCAGATTAGGAAATTAGGAATGCCTGGAAATGTAAACTTTCCTATCTGAAATCAGAAAACTAAGTAGGCAGCAAAATACTGGATTATGATTTTATGCTTTCAGTGAGTTCTGGTATGAATGCTTAGGCAGGAAATGTACATTCCTTTTGAAGGACATAGTTTTAACTAGAGATCTCCATCTAGATTATTCTTTTTTTAATTTTTTTTTTTGCCAGTCCTGGGTTTGAGCTCAGGGCCTGAGCACTGTCCTTGGACTTTCTCAAAGCTAGAGCTCTACCACTTGAGTCTCAGTACTATTTCCGGCTCTTTTCTATGTATGTGGTACCAAGGAATCGAACCTGCTAGGCAAGCACTCTACTACTAGGCCAAACTATTGGCCCCTCAATTATTCTTAAAATGTGTTTTTTTTTAGGCTGATCAAAAATTAGTGTCTATTCTATTTTGAAACAATTTCTCAGAGTAAGAGTATATGGAGAGTACTAGGTAAGCATTATTTTGGAAAAATCTAAACTGGGAGTGATGGAGCATGTCCATAACTCCAGCTATTCTGGAGGCAGAAGCAAAAGGATCACAATTTCAAGGGCTGCCCCAGTCAAAAGTAGCTAGGCTGTGTCTCAAAAGCGAAAAAAGGGGCCAAGAGCATGGCCTAGTGGTAGAATGCTTGCCTAACATGCACAAAGACCCAGGTTCAATTCCTATGAACCACATAGATAGAAAAAGCCGGAAGTGGGAGGGGGTGGAGAGAGGGAAAAGGGGATAAAAAGCATGAGAAAGGGGTATCAAAGTTCAGGAAGTAATGTACCCATTACCTGAAAAATGTAACTCTAATCCTGACATTATCCTGACAGTAACACACACCACACACACACACACACACACACACACACACACACACACACAAAGTAAAAGCTGGAAGTGGATCTGTGAGAAAGCCCAAGGACAGGACTCAGGCCCTGAGTTCAAGCCCAGGACTGGGAAATAAAAACATACATATGGGGCCGGGAGTTTGGCTTAGTGGTAGAGTGCTTGCCTAGCATGCACGAAGACCCGGGTTTGATTCCTCAGTACCACATATATAGCAAAAAGCTGGAAGTGGTGCTGAGGCTCAAGTGGCAGAGTGTTATCCTTGAGAAAGTCCAAGGACAGTGCTCAAGCCCTGAGCCCAAGCCCAGGACTGGCAAAAAAAAAAAAAGGAAAAAAATACATATATATATATACATAATATATAGTATAATATATTTTATGTAATATATATTATGTATTAAATACATACATTGCTACATATAATGTATTAAAAGCCATGAAGATGATGTAGGTTTTATCTCAAAGATGAGTTTTCCAGTATTCTCCAACATTTGGAAAATATCACAGGAGGAGAAATGTGAAAAATGTTTGCCATGATTGGTTTGCAAACTCATTCTTAAAATAATCACCATGTGGAAGTTCCAATTTACCACCACATTCTCTGGGTTCTAGAGAGGTGAAATTCAAAATTTTTTTCAGCCATCCACTTCATGCAGCCATTTTTTCAATAAGCTTATTTTTGTGTTTCCAATATAAACGACTCAACCAAAAGATCTTTCTTTCAGGAAATTTCCATATAGTAATGGTAGTTTGTTTCTGCTTCATGTTTTAAACATAGGGCTGCTGCATAAAAATTTTCTGTCAAGTGAACAAGTTCAATAGGAAATTAAAGACATTTTCTTTAGAGAGGAAAAAAATGTATGACAGTTGTTATAAATAAATATGCAAATGTGCTTCATATTGCCAAGATTTTCCAAAGAAAGCTTCAGTTTGCTCAAACAATAGGCTACCTCCCAGATCTTCCAGCTACAGGAACTTGTGGTCTTTTGTAAATATTAGCAGAACAGACCTATTCACAAGGCTGTATACCTGATCATCTGATCTAAAACATACAATGGGCTCTTGCCACTTCTGGGAAAGACCAGTCTAAATTCTTTTTATACAGCGTGTACATAATGAAAATCAACAGAGACTCATTTGTGTTCTTCCACATTTTAATCAACAACTCACTTAGTTAAAGTCCATTCATTGGCAATGCATGATATGTACCAGCTCATAAGAAAATGAATGCAAAACTATTGTTCATATGCATTCTCATTATGAGTAGACAATGACTACTGGAATTATTGGTTTAGTTCATTTTACTACTCATACTCTCAGAAAGGGTGTTTATGCAACCATTTGGTCATTTAGATATCAATTACAGCCAATCATTTTCTTTTTTTACTGAAAGCCATTTTAGTTTTTGCTGTATGAACAAGTTTTAAATGTATTTAATCTGTTTCTTGTCTGTGCCAATGACTGTTTTATGTATTTGCTCAATAAGTACTAAAATTTTTGAATTTATCATATATATTTTTAAGTGCTGGAACTAGGAACTGTTGGCTCATGTTTATAATACTTCCTATTCAGGAGGCTATCTGAAGATCAAGGTTCAAAGACACCCTCAACATGAAAGTCTGTAAAATGTTTGTCTCCAATTATTCAACAAAACACAAAAGCCAAAACTGGAGATGTGATTCAAGTGGTAGAGTGCCCACTTTGAAGTCTCTGAGTACTGGAACACAAAAAAGTGCTATAATATGTTCTGAATGACCTCCAAAGGAACATAATTACAGTGATGTCAGATTTTTGACTGTTTTCAGCTTTATGTTCTGAAATGCAACCATAGTGAAGTACAACACTATTGTAGTTGTATTATTAAATACAACTATAATGAAGAAAAGCAGGTAATGTGTTATACAAAGTGTGATATTTATATAGCATCAATGTGTTATATACACCTTCCACTAGGTTTCATGTGAATCTCATTATATTTTAAGTATTGTTCTTAGCCTTATGTGCTTCATACATAATATATTTACTTTGCACATATATGCTTGTAGATCAGTGTGTTCTATATACCTCTAAATTTCATATAAATCTATATATATTTTGTGCCCTCTATGTTGATCATTTGTACAAACCTATAAATTTGTAAAATGAAAAAATCACACTCAGGAATAGTCTTTCAGAAAAAAGGTTAAGTCTGGTGAATGGGTGACAAGCTTGTTCAGTTATATTCTGGGTAGGTTAGAACTTCAAAGGATATATCCCGTAGAAGACCAGCATTTCAGAAAATCATAACATTCAGTCTTGCTATGGTTTTTCTTGGCCCGATAATATTAAACAAATGAAAATAATTTTCCTTCCTCTAGATAGTATGGTTGATACCAATGTAAAGAAGTATGATTTAGGTCATTGAGCTAATTGAGGAAATGTCATGACAATCAAAATTATAATGAACAGCTTCATTTCGACTCCTCCTCAGGAAATCTTTCTGGTTGCTCTTGTTTCTATTAGAGTGGATATTATGCCTACAAATTACATCCAATTGAAATAGAATTGACTCACCCACAGCAAGTATTGTGTGAGCAGACCCAGGAAGATGTGCCCTCAGAGGAATAGCCAAGAACTATTTTATTTTTCTTTCCCATTTCTGCTATGAGTTCCAGGGAGATAATCTTGGAACTTACTTTAAAACTAAATTTTTTTAAAATTCCTACTAATTACATATAACTCTTAAGTTGCTTCATGATTTATTTATGTTTGCTGTGGGGCAAAACAATTCTGATGGTTTTGATATCTTTATCTCATGACTTATGTTCCCACAGATAACAGTGTGATTAAATTTTTCCCTTCACATGGTCATTGCTATATAGAATTGAAAAGTGGGCACATAATACCATTATGGATGCTTCCTTGTGTCAGACACAAGTATCTCTTCTCTAAGACTTACAGAGGGTATGGTACACAATCAGTGCACAATTCCTTCTGTGGGTATAGATTTTGAACACAATGTTTCACATGTTCAATGAATTGGGAGCTGAGCCAATATCTTCTATAAGGCGTTTTATGAATGATGGCTTTCTAAATGAATCTCTGGCACTTGTGTTCTTGTGGGAATGCGTTTCTTTCTCTTAACTACTAGACTCTTACATGACCATTCTCACCTCAAATCAAATTAAGTCACCTTACAGTTCATATGGTCCTCCTTGCCTGTGGCAATTCAAGCAAAGTAGATTAGCATATTCATTGGCTTGATGGCATACAGCCATATAAAAACAAAACAATTTTTCACCTGCCAAAAATGTTCCAAAAGATACTAGTGTACTAGTATGTTAATTCTATAGAACATAAATGAATACAAGATACAAAAATAAATGTTACATTATGCCTAATGTCAAAATGTTAAAGCCATTTCCTTTAAAATCAGGAATGTGACAAAGATACCCACTCTCTCCACTCCTCTTTAATAAAGTATTAGAATTCCTAGCCAGAGCAATAAGGCAAGAAGCAAGCATAAAGGGGATCCAAATAGAGAAAGAAGAAGTGAAACTTTCCCTCTTTGTAGATGACACGATTTTGTATGTAAAGAACCCTATAGACTCCACTCCCAAGTTGCTTGAGCTGATTCAAAACTTTGGCAAGGTAGGAGGGTATAAAATTAACCCTCAAGAATCAACCGACTTCTTATATGCCAACAATGAGAGGACTGAGGTAGCAATCAGGAAAGCAACTCCTTTGGCAATAGCCTCAAAGAAAATACAGTACTTAAGAATTAACTAAGAATGTAAAGGACATTTATGATGAAAAGTTAAAAACCTGAAAAAGGAAATTAAAGAAGAACTGAGGAAGTGGAAAAACCTACCATGCTCCTAGATTGGATGAATTAACATCGTGAAAATGGCAATCTTGCCAAGGGCCATCTACAAATTCAACGTAATACCCATTAATATCCCCATGTCATTCTTTAAGGAAATAGAAGAGGCAATCCAAAATTTCATATGGAATAATAAAAGACCCCATATATCAAAAACAATTCTTAGCAGAAAGAACAACACAGGAGGAATATAAATACCAAACTCTAGACTCTATTACAGAGATATAATTATCAAAACAGCTTGGTACTAGCACAAGAACAGGCCTGAGGACCAATGGAATAGAACTGAAGACCCAGAAATCAACATACAGACCTATGGTCACCTAATCTTGGATAAGGGAGCCAAAAAAATAGAATGGAAGAAAGACAGCCTCTTCAACAAATAGTGCTGGCAGAACTGGTTAAGTGCTTGCAGAAAACTAAAGTTGGATTCTTCTATGTCACCCTGCATCAGGATTAACTCCAAATGGATCAAAGACATTGAGGTAAAAGCAGATACACTGAAAACTTTACAAGAAGGAATAGGAGATACACTAGGTCTCCTTGGCACAGGTCAAAACCTTCTTAATAAGGACCCAGAAACACAACAAATCAGAGAAAGCCTGGATAAGTGGGACTGCATTAAACTGCAGAGCTTCTGTTTGGCAAAGGACATAGTTAGCAAACTAACTAGAAAGCCTACAGAGTGGGAGAAGATCTTCACTAACCATACAAAAGACAAAGGCCTCATATCTAAAATATATTAACAGCTCAAAAACTAGAATCACTCCCAAACTAATCTCCAAAGAAACAACCATCCCATTAAAAGATGGGCCAAAGACTTAAAGAGAGTCTTCTCTGAAGAAGAAATAAGAATGGCCTATAGACACATGAAGAAATGGTCGACATCTCTGGCCATAAAAGAAATGCAAATCAAAACAACTTTGAGATTCCACCTCACTCCAGTTAGAATGACCAGGATCAGGAAATCTACTAACAACAGATGCTGGCGGGGATATGGCCAGGAGGGATCACTACTACACTGTTGGTGGGAGTATTAATTCATTCAACCACTATGGAAAGCAGTATGGCAGTTCCTCAAAAGACTAAACATAGAGCTTCTCTATGACCTAGCAATTCCACTCCTTGGCATTTACCCAATCATCCAGAAACAAGGACATACTAAATCCAATAGTCCAATGATGTTCATTGCAGCACTGTTTAATCATAGCAAAGATATGGAACCAACCCAGATGACCCTCAGTTGATGAGTAGATCAACAAGATGTGACATTTATACACAATGGAATTCTATGCTTCCACCAAAAAGAATGACAACAGCCCATTTGTAAGGAAATGGAAAGACTTGGAAAAAATCATAGTAAGTGAAGTAAGCCAGACACAAAGGAACATAGGCTCAATGGTTTCCCTCAATTGTAATAATTAGTGCACATCTAGGACTCTCCTAGCAGAGGATTACAATAGCTCAAAACCTATACATAAGGTCATATAGGATGAGGCTAAATGAAATGAACTCTAGGATATGGAAAGAAGAGCTTTATCTTGTGTGATTGTTGTTTTTTGTTTAAAGTTTTATTTATTCATAAATGATTGTTGTTCTTAATGTACTGTTTTATTTTTCTTCTCCATTGTTGCCCTTTGGTTAATCTCGTATTGTTGCTACATCTGATTTTGTCACCTGGTATACTGTATATACATTTATTTGTTTATTTGAAATAGGAAAGGGAAGGGGGAAAACAAGATAAGGGGAGAGGGTGGGGTGAGAGAAATGGGGACAAAAACATGAGAAGGGGTATCAATGTGTGAAAAGTAATGCACCTACTTCCTGGTGAATATAACTGTAACCCCTCTATACATTATGTCGACAATAAATAAATAAATAAATAAATAAATGCTAAAGCAACAGATATTTTCCCAATGAGAAATACCATTTTTTTGGCCTAAGACAGTTCTCTAACAACATATATGGCAAAACTTTTCTTACAGAAAATTATCTTTAAGAACTTCTCTCTTGTTATGTTACTATAGGAATAAAATCTCAAACTACTTATGTTACTCCCCAAACAGGTTGGAGCTTGAATTCCATGTCATAAAACTCTAAACCCATAGAAAACCATAAGGTTTCGAACTACACAAATCTGACAGCTTTGAGGACTGAATCAAGAAAGCTAGTCTTGACAATTTTAATTCATGCAGTATTACAACTAAGGAGACTATTGGTGATTTATGAGGGGCATGTTTGTGGACTGGGTTTGGAATTTTTGCACGAAAGGTGAATTTGTGCCCAGATTGCTTGTATCTTCAAAGGCCTATGGGTTTGGCTGTAGGTACATGAAGCATTTCTCTTGGAAATAAATGAAAGAATCTGCTATGCCTTAAGAGCATGCTTTCACTGTTGATTTGTTTTGCTACATAGATTTGAGATTTTAAGTTGTTTTCTGTGTGCCATTCACGTATATTGACAGTGGAAGCATCATCTCACTTCTTCAGAAGCTTCTGGAGAGCAGAGATTATCTCTATGGAACTCATACTAAAGACATTTAAGCTTCTTTTTTTTAACTTTTTAAAGAGATAAAAGGCCTAATTCAGGGACAGACCCTCCATTCAAGTATGATCTCAAATGTATTGTGAGCTTTTATTTCTTTTTAAACAGTAAAGAGTTTCCATCTCTGGAATGGCTACTGGATTATTCTCTTCAAAGAAAAGCATGCAGAAACATTTCTTTTGTGACTCCTAAAATAAAAAATAGAACTGAGTGGGAGAAGACAACTCTCCATGGTCAATTTATCCAGACATTACAAAATTCTATGTGAGCAAGTACGATGCCTAAGTATATGCGGACTGCACAGTTACTAAAGATGCAGTAAGCAGATAATCACCAGACCTAGGCAAGCAGTATTCCTGTCTCCAGTCTTGTATGTACCTCCCTTCCAGCCCCACCCTCCTCTTACCTGGGGCCTACCCTTCCATGTACCATCATCACTTTCCTGCATTTGAATCATACAAGAGAGATCTATGGATTTGTGACTGCCCCTTGTATCCTCAAATGTGCTATAACTGCTCTAGGCTGAAGTATCCACTGTGCCATAATAACATAGTGCTTTGTGGAAAGACTGTAGATCAGATGACCTTTCATGATGCCCTTCAAATCAATGGGCACAGCAATGATTTCCTGCCTGCTGGTTCCATCTGTAACTAGCAAGAATTCTGAACAGAGAAGAGTTCCGTGGCCTGTTTTTGAAGAACTATGTTACCATGTGAAGTATAGAAGAAACCTTTCTGTCCTAACCTTCAGAACGAGTAAGACAAAGAGAATGACAATTTGGCTCAAGCACAACATTAAAGTGGGCATCCCAAAGTGCAATGACTAAAATAAATAATATTTAATGGAATGCTCTATAAACACAAGCAATAAAAAGGTGTACAAAATTATATTGAATTTGTACAAATAAGAGTTAGGTGTGCAAAATAACCAGGATTCAAAGCATGACAAATTTCTAGATTGAGGGCAAGGTTCAAGAAGTAAAGCACCTGAATAACAAGTGTGAGGCCCTAAATTCAAATCCTAATACAGATGAAATAAACCAAAATTAAAGGAAGACAGGATCAATATTATTCTTTTTCTCTTTTGGCCTTAAGTGCTACTACAACTTGGCATGGCAAAACTACCATAGTATCTTAATTTTTTTGTTCATTCTGGATTTTCTAGAATTAACTTTAACTTAAAAATACCTCATTACAAACTTGGTAATGCAGCCCAAGGAGCTATTTTAAAGCCCTGAGTTCTTATTTTTTCCATATATGTTTTATCGTAATTAGTAGAAGGGTTACAATATAATGACTAGATAGAAGGTGCATTACTTCACATACATTGATACCCTTTCTCATGTCTTGGTCTCCATTTCCCTCCCCACACCCCTGCCCATCATCTTATTTCCCCCCCCC
Source organism: Megascapheus bottae (assembly GCF_031878675.1). NCBI lineage: Eukaryota > Metazoa > Chordata > Mammalia > Rodentia > Geomyidae > Megascapheus > Megascapheus bottae. The sequence continues at coordinate 25,305,450 of NC_143519.1, forward strand.
CATTCTCTAGCCTATTTCAAATAACCAAATACACATATATACAATATATCAACAAGGTGAAATACTGTAACAATATGAGATAACCAAGGGACAGCAAAAGAGATGAGAGATAACATAGTACATTAAGGACAACAATCACTCATTATATGACTTTTGTTCCTTTCATTTAGCGTCATACTATATGGCCTTGTGTTTCTAGGTTTTGTTCTATTGTAAATCTCTGTAGGAGAGCCCAAGGTTTCTACTGATTATGACAAATGAAGGAAACCCTTGAGCCTATGTTCCTTTGAGTTTGAAAAGCCCTGAGTTCTATACCCAATATCACCAAAAACTTCATTAAAGTATTGTTTATTGTGATTACTGAGATTTTGTTACCCCCTTCAATAAATGATTCCTTCAGCTTACCCTGGGCACAATCCCTACTACAAGACTGGTGATGATAAATGGGAAAAAGAAGGGGGAAAATTATTCTTAGGGGATCAAGATGATGAATATAGTTTCCAATAATGTCAGATGATTAAGATCAAAATTTCCTGGAATGATAAAGTGACACAGAGCCAGAAGTCAAATTACAGGACAAGGATTTAGTTAGACATTTAGGTACTCTCACAGCCATAAGAGGCATTGATTCAAGAGACAATAGAAAATCATATCGAACAGTAAGTACAAAAAAATTAGGACCAGGCATTCGGCCTATTGGTAGAGTGCTTGTCTTAGCATGCACGAAGATCCAAGGTCAATTCCTCAGTACCAAAGCTGGAAATTGTGCTGTGGCTCAAGTGGTAAAGCACTAGCCTTGAGAAAGCCTAAAGACAGTGCTCAGGCCTTGAGTTCAAGCCCTAGGACTGGCAAAAAGAAAAAGTACAAGTAAGACCTAATCTGAGGAACTGCCATGAGTTCTAAATGACACATCTTTCTTGGGTAGGCTATCATACTCAAAGTACACAGTCGGGAAGTGAGGTTGTTTAACTTGTCTAGAGACTTTTCTGAAGTAGAGATCATTCAGTTCACTAGGAGAACTTAATTTCAGTAGAATTGAAGTGAGAATTGGCATGTCAACAAGTTCTCAGACATACTGATATTTTTGGTTCAAGGATTACAGGTAGATTCACTGGGATAGAAAAAAAATACCATTCATACTTGAGCAGTTTTCGAGTTTGTGTAATAATATAACCTATGGGAGGAATCAAATACTTTTACTTTATATACTATTAAGGAAGAAATAAAACCAATTAGTTATTTCATCTCTTCTCCAAGACTAGCTGTCAATAGCAAGGAAGAAAGCTATATGAAATCAAGTATTCAAGAGTGGTGGAATTGTAAACTGGAGATTTTCTTTCCAGTCCAATGGTACTGTCCATTAAAGCAAAATAATCCCCTATATGAAACAAATAATGTGAACCTTTGACATTTTGAGTATAACAAGAATCTTAAACTTGGTGTCCTAGCAAAAAAAAAAGGGGGGGTTGAGGAGAACTGGTGATTTAAAACCTCATAAGGAGAGTGACCGTACCTCAGAGCTCACAAAGAAAGAAGCCTCTTCCTTCTGGAAGAACTGAGAGCTACGTCCTTTGCATTTGGAGAAATCAGAACTAGCAGAAGAACTCTGTTCATCACTGAGTGAGCAGAAGAGTGAAGGATGGTACTGCTTTGTATCTTCTTGCACTCTGCAAATCTCGATTCTCCTAAATCAATCCTACTTCTTTAAGTTCAAGAAAACTATTCACCAGAAGACCTGGTTGGGAACTTATTGGTTTACAGAAGAATAGATAGAACCCATTCCACATGAAGAATTTGCTGAGAAGCTATCAGGTTCCATTCCTGCTGCTTTCAATACGGGGTGGTACAACCTGTTTCCCACAAAGAGTGAGTCAGCTGAGAATTATATAACTGCTTGAAGCCTGTCAAGCAAATTACCAGCAAGTGACAATGTTGTCTTATGGTTCTCAGCATAAGTCAGCTTTGAGGCAGGCTGCACGAGCCTCATTTCTAGCCTTACAAACTATGTAGCAGGAAAACATTCACAGGGCAATGAAACGAGTGACTCAGCAGAAGATTCAAAAGCAAGTGTGGTGGACAGTGAAGTTACAGATCAAGTGAGAGAGCAAAGCCCTAAGTTCAAAAAAAAAAGAAGAAGAGGAGGAGGAGGAGGAGCAAAGTGTACTGATACTGTGGTCTGAATATTATTACCCCCTTTGCATTTCACGCATGGAAATATAATCATTGGTGTGATTATGTTAGAAGATGGAAGCCTTTGGAAAGTGCCCATATAAAGGTGTTCCCTTATGACGAGGTACCTTAAAACAAAGTGCCCTTTTAAAAGAACCCCAGAAAACAGCTTTATCTGTCTGCCATGTGAGGACATAGCAAACAACAGCATCTGGCAACTAGAACATGGGCTTTCATAGATCCGAATCTTCTGGTGTCTTGGTCTTGGGATTCCTTACTCCAGAACTTTAAGAAACACATTGCTGTTTGTTTGATAAGCTACGGAGATTATAGTGTTTTGTTATAGCTCCCCAAATGGACAAAGACAGAAGTTAAGGAGCAAGCCATCTCCACATTCTGGGAATTAGTACCTGCAAACTGCACTCATAGATCAAATCAGGTCCACCATTATTTATGTAAATCAAGTGTTACAAACACTAGTTTGTTTACGTGATTCCTAGAGAAATTTCCAAACATTATTGGCCGAATTGATTAATTTGACAAAAACTATATATATAGCCACAAAGCTGGCCATATTTACTATCGGGCACTATATGAAGTTCATCATTCTTCTCTCTAGAAACACAGGGTGGAATTCACTAGGCGCTTAAATGATGGCGTAAAGATGTAAATTCAATTTACATCTTAAAGTTAGGGTGCCTTAATAATGTCTGGTCATGGTTAGATGGTGAGCAGTTTTGAGAGAAAATAACTAATATTCCTAATGTAACATAATGGCTCCGCCTCATAGTGCCTTATAGCCTGATTTCGAAAGTTCCGATTTTAGTAATCATTTCCAGATTTTAGATTTTCCTATAATTGTTGGTAGATTCCAGACTGACTGAATTACTGTGATGGGTATGCACAGATATCCCATAAAGTAATGAGTTTCTTTCAGACTTTGTCTTGGCATTAATTATAGGTAGATAAAATGAAGAAACTGGTGATTTCACCCCCTTAGTTCCATGCCATTTCTTTCCTCAGAAATCTTGTTGGGTGCTGGTGACTCATGCCTGTAACTCAAGCTACTCAGGACACTGAGATCAGAAGATCCTCATTCAAAGCCAGCCCAGGCAGGAAAGTCCATGATTCTCATCTCCTATATATCAATAATATATAGGGGCTGTGGGCTCAAGTGTTAGATCACCAGCATGAAAGCTAAGAGATAGTACGTAGGCCCCACGTTCATGCCCCTGTGCTAGAATACACACAGCAACTATCTCTTCCAGTCAACACATGCCTCCCTAAGAAAACATCTTAAAACCACTCCCAGTAAAATAAAAATAATCTATCAAAGTCCTACAGCTATTAGTAAGGATATTATATAACCTTTTCTTTCATTCTTCTTCTTATTGTACTGAGGATGTAAAGACGCAGAAAAACATAAAACCAATTTGGCCAATAACTTCCTCCCCTAAGAGAAAAATTTTGTGCTTAATCTAAACCCTTACAATCCCACATTGAAATTGCCCAAGATGCTTAGCCAAGTGAAGATTCTCAAGTCTCATCTCTGACTTCTTGAATCAGAATATCACAGGTAATTCTAACCCCTGGTGATTCTGGATTGTGTGACCTTGGCGGGGGGGCGGGGGGGGGGGAGAAACACAGTAGAATATTGTATTCAATTGTCTGTTGGCCTTCTCCATCGGTTCTCATGGGGCTGGGCTGTGAGAGCAGACTGGATCTCATCCAGCCTCTCATTTTGTTCAGTCCGATTTGACTGAGTTGCCAGTGACCTGATGAATTTCTCACGTCTCTCTCTGATGGGTCCTGGAATTGGTTTAATGCTTCAGAGTCTACAAGTCATGTTTCCATTTATTTTCACATTAACTGCACAGAACAATATTATGAGGTAATTATTAGTATATTTCAGGACAGTTACTCGGGTTTCTTAATTTTAAAATGAGGACTTCCATAAATTCTGTATCAAAAGGTCATAGGAATTAAATGAGATAATGCACTTCAAGTTCACAGCATGCAGGAAGAGGATAGTAAATGTCAAAAATTGGTGTTCATTTCAAATGAGAATATGAGAGTTCAGAAGCTTCAATCAGCAGATCTATTACAAAACTGTCTACTGATGGTAAAAGCAAGGTTTGAAACCAAATATATGAGACTTTCTTCTACCCACAGGTTGACATACCATGGAACAAATAAAACTTAGGTTTCACAGGCCTTCATTTGTAGGAACCTCTTCCAAGATTCTCTTTTTGGGGAAAGGAGGTGGTACTAGGGCTTGGACTCAGGACTTTCAGCTCTTGCTTGATTTTGTTTTTCACTAGTGGTGCCCTACCACTTAAGCCATACTTTCACCTTAAGTCTTTTGCTGGTTAATTGTAGATACGGATTTTTACAGACTTATCTGCCTAGATTGCTTTGAACTTTGGTCCTCAGTCCTCCACCTCCTGAACAGTTAGGGTAATAGGCTAGAGATTCCTAGAAGGACCCAGTAATATGTTCACATGGTAATAACCTTTTTGCAAAGGTTAGATGATTTAATTGCAACTGGACAGTCCTGCTGTCGTATTTTGTCATTCTCCTCCATATTACCCCCTTCCCCATCCTACTTTGGTATTGGAGTGGTCATGGCAGTGTAGGGTTCTGGTGAAGGGGAAACTGGAGAGATTTGTATTTAGCTTAGATGGAAAGGATAGTTTCAAGTGGTTTGCAGCCACTGCAGTGTATGCTCACGCACATTACTACTAGCAGTCTTGATATAGGATTGATTCTATGATTAGTTCCACGGATCATTTTCGCATCGCACATGGCATCTTGACATACAGACCCACCAATCTGCTCCTGCTGTCTGGAGGGGAGCTGCAGAGCACACTCAGCTTTGGAAACAAACCCACCCCACCGTGACATAAAACCAGCCATGAACTGTGTGGAACCAGAAGCCGGCCTGTGGCAAATTCTTAGCCATCATGAACAAGTAAAGTGATAAACAAACAGTTGTTTCTTCTCAGAAATATACTAGTCATTTACAGTGTTTGCAATTACAAATGTTCCATAGACATTTCTCTTTTCTCCTCCTCTTCCTCCCTTTCCTCCTCCTCCTCCTCCTCCTCCTTGTCCTCCTTTTCCTCCTCCTCCTCCTTCTTCTCCCATTCTCTCTTTTTTGCATCAACAAGGCAAAATTTACTTCTCTGGAAGGTTGTACCATCAACTAAACATCTGACAAGCAAGCACAGAGAGCCGATAGGCTGCTCCCCTATTTATACTTAAGGCAGCATGTTCACAATCTGTTCCTGACTGGCTAGTTTGGACAGGGTCAAATGCTACTAACTTAAGGTGACTATTAAAAGATGTGGAAATAAGATTAACAGTATACTTAACATCTCAAAACATACCCACACCCTCGCAATCTGAGGTATATTAATTCCCAACCAAAAACCTGATTAAGACAAAATCTTGCATTTCAAAAATCCTTCTTTATCCCAAAGAAGCTCCTCTTCGGGGCCCTGGAGCTTGAGCCCTGGGTGCTGGCCCTAAACTCTTCAACGCAAGGGTGGTTGCACTACCAGTTGAGCCTCAGCTTCTACTTCCAGAAACTTCCTAGTGGTTGATTGGAGATAAGAGTCTCGCAGACATTTGTGCCAGGGATGGCTTTGAACTGTGATCCTCAGATCTCAGCCTCCTGAGAAGCTAAGATTACAGGTGTGAACCACTACCACCACTACTACCGATGCCCAGAGCTGTTGCTGCTGCTGCTGCTGCTGCTCCTCCTCCTCCTCTTCCTCTTCTCCTTCATCTTGTAATTTGTAACAAATTACACATATTCCACAGACATGTTTTTCTTTCTCTCTTGTTGCTATTTTCTTGTCTAAAAATTGCACTAAATAACCTTTAGGAAAGTCACAAAGATACGTGGTACTGATACAAGTAAGTAGGAAATATGTGCTTAATTACATGCTTTCCTTCCCAGATCCTGCTGTAGTTGGAATATTCCACATTTCATAAATACCAGTGGCACCTGAGATGCTGGCACCTTTGAGAAGCGGGGCATCCTGGAGGATGCCTTGGTCCCTATCACTCGTAAATGAGAACTGGGGGGGCCCAGATCCTTCCTCTTTTGTTTTTTTCACCCAAGCATTTGTTTTATCAGGAGTGTGAAGGCAGCCCTTTAAGACTGGGCAACCCAGGACTTTACCTGGAATTCCTGCTGTCACCACTGCTTACCACTAACTGACCACTAGATGGACATAGAATCAGATGCACTCTTCATGCCCCAACTTAGGGACATGTACACTGTTTTGGTACAGTCGTCACTGTGTGGACAAAAAGGAACACGCACACTCACACCACTCCTGCTGTTGACAAGACAACTAGCATCTGGTTTGCCCATTTCTATATGGAGATCTGGAGATTAGAGATGTTTCATTTGCAGCTATTGAGCCTCTTATCTTGCACCTTATTTTCAGCGAGATAATTTAGGTCACCATTGTTGATGAAATCAACAAAACTGGCACTAAATTCTCCCTTACCTAAACTTAATTATGCAACCCAGAGTTGAACTATATATTTTCATGTAACCATTTTTAGCTCTGTTACTGGAACACCATGGTGAAATCAGATGGTAGAGTTTGCAGTATGCCATGTCATTTGGACCTTTGCCTGTCTCTGTAGAGAAAATAGGAATATCTTAGGAGCTGAACTTTGGTTCAGCCTAACTACCACTACTAAGTTCTAAAACCTCACACTGAGCCAAGCCCTTGCACCCAAGCTGATTGAACAAAATAACTAACAAGGTGAATGTTGCAATAGAACATTCAATGGTGCACTGGCCAGGCCAAGAAAATCTAATTCCAAGTCATCTAAAATGCTGCACAGGAGCAGGGAGAAAAAAAGAGCCAGAGAAATATTTCCAGAACATTTCCATTTAAAAGCACGATGAAACTTGTTGACTGAGAGAACGACGATATCTAGGGCATGCATTTGACAATCTGGCACAGGTGACGATACTGACAAACACCCGCAAGAAACTAGCACAACATTATCTGCAAATTGGTTGTGATTGAACACTTCATGTCATCAAGGGAATAGAGGCAATGAAAGAAAAGCCTTACTCCTCGGCAAAGAAAAGAATCGCTGTCGGAAAGGGACTAGGAAATAAAAGAGAAAAATGTCTGAGGAGAGATCGCTGTGTGTTCTGTAAAGTGCAGATTGTAAGAGGAAAAGGGAAACACAGCTTGATTCCGAGACTCTATTCAGTGTAATTTTGTGGAAGCTGTTTCTCCAAGGAGCGAGATTGAACCCTAATCAGCTTGCATCGTCTTGCAGATGGCACTAAGTGTGCCTTGATCTGGTTTTTAAGAGAGGATGGGATGATGCCTTGCTATGAGCAAAGAAATACACTCGAGATTTGATCAAAGGATTTTGCCAATACATATTTATAACTCGAACACTATCAAAATGGTTTGGCGGGCTTTCCCTGTACCCACCCTCTGCCGGGCACCTGTTGGCTCCTGATTTCTGAGATGATATCCTACTTCTGTGGAATTCTGGTTACTGAGGGGGCTGAATGGCTTTTTTTTTTTAAAAAAAAAAGAAATCAAGAGATCCTTAATGCTTGTTGAAGGGATAAAAATTAAAAAACTACATTCTTGTATTTAAAGGTGACAAAAGATGTCTTGGAAGCTGAGGAGGAAGACAGGTCGATTTGTTCAGTAGAAAGCAAGGAGCCAGAGTTCCAATGATGTCTGCATACAACAGGATGGTGGGAAGGAGGCTGCCACATTTGGTCCTGAGCAACACTTCTAGCTTCACCAGATCCTTCAGTAGTTTTTCTTATAACCACAGTAATTTGTTTACATAAAACATGCCACTATGCCAGCGATGGAGTTGTAATTACTGAGGAGATGCTAGGAGAAAAGATTCCTGAGACAAGATTCCTGGCCATTGCACTCATTCATTTATTTATCCAAGTACCTATTAAATAGCTACGAAGGCTCATTGGGCATTGTGTTAAGATCTTAAGGAGATACAAGTGAATAATAAAAAATAATGCCCCATCAATCAGCTTTATAACTTCATGGGGATAATTTATTCCAATAGTACTTGATGAGAGCTATGGTGCATTTGAATCCTTAATCCAGATTTAATCCTCAAGGAGAAACAAAGAAAAAGCATAGGCTTAAAAAGTAATTATGACCCAATAGGCAAAAGATGGGAAAGGAATCAGAATCAGAGAACAGAGGCAAAAGGTCAAAGGCAAGACAAAGAAGTGAGGTGTTAGAAAAGAGAATTCATGATGATTGAAGGTAGTAAAATTGGCCACAGAGCCAACATGGATTGCACACATGGGGCCATAAGATGGGTTGGAATGGGAGAGAGGATATCAAGAAGCTCCTTATCCTCTTTTCTAGAATCTAGTCTAACCGGGCTCCATGTTGCCTAGGTTGGCAGGAAATAGTCTCTGCCCTCAAGGAGCTTGAATCAGTAGCAAATTCTCAGGGGCCAGGATCTATGTCAAATCACCAAATAGATAATCCATGAGCTGGAAGATGTCCCAGAATGATACTTGGGGCTGATTCAGAAATGCTGGCTTGCAAAGGAAGGATAATCTCATTTCTTTTGTGTACACGATTTTAGCTGATACACAGTGATTATGTGCATGTATTTAACACACTGAGAAAGATGTTTGAATTCCTTGCATTCTACCAATATTAAAAATGAAGGGCGCTAAGTAGCAGGGGCTCATGCCTGTGATTTTTAGCTTCTCAGAGGCTGAGACCTGGAGAATGGTAGTTTGAAGCTTAGGCAAAAAAAAAAAAAAAAAGTATATGAGGGTTGGGAAAGTGACTTATGGTAGAGTGCTTACCTAGCATGCAAAAAGCTCTGGTTTCAATTCCTGAGTACCACAGAAACAGAAAAAAGCCAGAAGTGGTGATGATGATGTTCAAGTGGTACAGTGCTAGCCTTGAGCTAAAGAAGCTCAGGGACAGTGCCCAGGCCCTGAGTTCAAGCCCAGGACTGGCAAAAAGAAATGTATATATATGAGACTCTTTTCCCAAGTAAAATATCAGACTGTAGGCAATTGCTCTCAAGTGGTAAAACACTAGCTATAAGCAAGTAAGCCAAATGAGAGTGAGAGGTCATGAGTTCAAGCCCTGGTGTTCATTCTCTCTCTCTCTCTCTCTCTCTCTCTCTCTCTCTCTCTCTCTCTCTCTCTCTCTCTCTCTCTCTCTCTCTCTCTTCTCCCTATCTCTCTCTCACACAAACACAAATAAAACAAAGAAAGATTTATCTAAAGAAATTATTAACTTGAATAAATTCTTGGTTTATAGAAATATTAAATTATATCATAATTATATAATAAATATTTTAAAAACATTTGGACACTAATATTACAGATCAAGCTTATTATCATTCATAATTTTGATAGAATGGCAAGGGATTTTTGATGAGGTTGTTTGAAGAACAACAATGTGTAGATATCCTTTTTTATAAATTGCATTTTATCCTGGGGTGATGTTATAGAGAGGCTACAGTTATATTTGTCAGGTAGTAGGTACATTGCTTCTTGAACATTGACACCCTACCCATGTTTTTCTTCCACTTTCCCTCCCCCTCTTCCCTGCCAATCATCTTGTTTTCCTCCTTTCCTTCCCTACTTCCAAAAAACAAATAAGCTGGGGCTGGGAGTTTGGCCTAGTGGTTAAAGTGCTTGCCTAGCATGCATGAAGACCCGGGTTCGATTCCTCGGTACCACATACATAGAAAAAAGCCGGAAGTGGTGCTGAGGCTCAAGTGGTAGAGCTCTAGCCTTGAGAAAGTCCAAGGACAGTGCTCAGGCCCTGAGCTCAAGCCCAGGACTGGCAAAAAAAAAAAATAAGCATATATACAGTACACCAGGTACAAAAGTCAGATACAATAACAACATGAGCTATGAGGGGAAAAAAGAGAGAAGAAATAACTTCACATAGTATACTGAGAACAATGCTCACCAGAAAAACCTCTGGTTTGCATATCCTGGAGTTCAGGCTGGGAGTGCGGCCTAGTGGTAGAGTGCTCGCCTAGAATGCATGAAGCCCTAGGTTTGATTCTGTGGTACCACATACACAGAAAGAGCTGCAAGTGGCCCTGTGGTTCAAGTGCAGAGCACTAGCCTTGAGCAAAAAGTGTCCACGGATAGTGCTCAGGCCCTGAGTTCAAGACCCAGGAAAAAAAAAATATTCCATATCCTTCAGTTCATTTTGTTTAGCCTCGTCCTATATGGCCATATGTACATAGCTTCGTATCTATTGTGATCCTCTGCTAGGAGAATCCTAGACCTGTACTAATTATTACAAATGAGGGAAACCATGGAGCCTGTGTTTCTTTGGGTCTGGCTTACTTCACTTAATATGATTTTTTCCAAATCTTTCCATTTTCTTACAAATGGGATGATGTCCTTCTTTCTGATGGTAGCATAGAATTCCATTGTGTATAAGTACCACATCTTGATCCAGTCATCTAATGAGGGGCATTTGAGTTGGTTCCATATCTTAGCTATGGTAAATAGTGCTGCAATGAACATTGTTGTGCTAGTAGTTTTAGTATGTCCTTGTTTCTGGACGTTTAGCTAAATGCCCAGGAGTGGAATTGTTGGGTCATAGGGGAGCTCTATGTTTAGTCTTTTGAGGAACCTCCACACTGCTTTCTAGAGTGGTTGAACAAGTTTACACTCTCATTAACAGTGTAGTAGTGATCCCTCCTGGCCACATCCCTGCCAGCATCTGTTGTTATTAGAAGTGGGTAGATTGCTGTTCCAACACAAACTAGAGTTCAGACTTGTTGATCTTCAGAATAAAGCTTTTGGGTTTTGTTTTTTTCAGTCCTGGGGCTTGAACTCAGGGCCCGAGCACTGTCCTCGGGCTTTCTCAAGGCTAGTGTTCTACCACTTCTTGCTTTTTCTGTGTATATGGTACCCAGGAATCAAACCCAGGGCATTGTCAAGCACTTTACCACCAGGCGATGCCTTCCAGCCCCCAGAGTATGAGTTCTTTGAACAAAGAGTTACAATTACAACCACATAAAGTTATGATACAATAATAATAACAACTTTGAAACCTCACTAATGTTGGGGTGAGGAGTTCCCAATCTCTAATGATAAGACCCACAGACGATTGCAAGAATACCTCAAATATGAGTTTACCAAGCAATGCCACCCAATTTTAAAAGTAGCCTATACAAATCTTCGTGCTCTCTTAAAAATATATTTATGTAGGTTTGTATTTTAATAATTAAACAATGTTTAAAAGTTATTAAAAGCCAGGTGTCAGCGGCTCATGCCTGTAATCTTATCTACTCAAGAGGCTGAGATCTGAGTGCAGTTCAAAGCCAGCCTGGGCACAAAAGTCTGTGAGACTCTTATCTCCAATAAACCAACAGAAAACCAAAAGTGGTAGTGTGGTTCATTATGGTAGAATGGTAGTCTTGATCTGAAGAGTTCAAGAACAGTTCCCAGGTCCAGAGTTCAAGCCCCATGACCGACCAAAAAAATGTTATTAAAGATATGGCACACTTTTGGCTATACTTTTATTGGGGGGGGGCAATACTAGAGTTTGAACTTAGGATCTGGGAAGGTGTTCTTTCACTGAAGTCATGCCCCCAAGCCCTTTGCCTTTATCATTTGGATAGGATGTTACATTCTTGCCATATCCAGCCTTAGACTCTGATCCATATAGTTTATGCCTCTGTAATGAGGTTGCAAACATTTGCTACCATGTATGGGTTATTAGTCTTCTCATTAATCTTTTTTCCTGAGATTGTTTCCAATCATGATCCTTTCAAATTCTACTTCCTGATTAGTTGAGAATTCAGTGACCATACCAGGCCTAGTTCATATGTTTTTAGCATATTCTAAAAGTACACTTGTGAGATACAAGAATTTAGACAGAGAATATAAATTAAGCCAGGTAGAATTCAAACTGGTCTGTGTAAAAGGCCTATGTGTTTCCATCCACCTCCACAAAGCCCTGCTAAAATCGATGGGCTGTTCACCAAGAGAATGTATAACCTAGTTGCCAAGAAGTGAAAAATTGTATCTTCTTCTCAATTGCAGTACCTTTCCTTGATCCAGCTATCAGATAATGTTGTCCCTTTTCTGTATTGCAAGATGCCTTCATGCTGCTTTAAAAGATGTAATTATTCATATGACTCAGTGCAAGCTATCTCAAATTCCTTTTGGAAGTAGGTGTGGCATGAATAATAACAAACTAATTAACTTGCAATATTGTACCAGGAAAAAATAGGTCCCTTTATAAAGGAAGACATCTTTAAAAACTTACTGATATGTGTTTTGAGTAATGTTTCCCAATAGGCCTAAGTCCTTGCCAGAAGGAGGAACAAAAATTTCAATGTCAAGAAAACAAAATTAATTCAGCCCTTTGTGACCATTTCATAAATGATTCTTGGTGCTCAGAAACAAAGACAAATTAGAATCACCTGCTATGTCCTCCATCTCCATTTGCTTAGAAAATGGTGGTATTGGTGAGATATAGCCATATTCATAATTTCACTTGTGTTTTTATTTTACAGAAGCAGAGGATAGAGAGCAATAAAAATTTTATGGCAAGTAGAGAATGAACCAAAAAATGTTGCCTCATGAAAGAGACATCTCAGATGTATTGGAGGATTCGCTGTAATTTACTTGCAAAGAAAGGAGGTTACCCCAGGAAAAAGAACCAGTCAAAGAAAGACACTGTCCCAATCTCTTTTCATTCCTGTGGCATTTTATTAGCTCTTCCTCCTTGACCTGTCCCTAAAAATGAGGGTTACTCAGGACTCTATCCAACACTCACTTATCAGTTCCCACTACAAAGCAGTCTGAAGCAATTCCATCCACACCCATGATTCTTATCTTTCTGCTGATGACAACTAAATATGTATCTGGAGCCCCAATCTCTGCATAACTTCAGATGAATAGAATCAAGCACTTTGCAACATCTCTTCTTTCCTATCTCTCAGACACCTCAGACTCAACATGTTCAGAACTGAATCTCCTCAGACAATTCCTCTAGTTTTTTTTTTTTGTTTTGTTTTGGCTACAGGTGTTTACATCAAAAACCAATACTCATCCATGACCCATCCCTTTTGTTTACCCACAACCCTAATAACTTGCCAGGTGCTGCTATGGCCTCCTCTGAAGTTGTTCATGAGCAAGCAATAGAGACAGAGGGAGAGGACAAATTTTTGAACAACTTCAGAGACAGCCATAATACCTGGCAGGAGAAGGAGCTGTGGATAAACAAAAGGGAGGTGACTTTTCCTCTCCCCCTGTCTCCCTTGTGTCTGCCTTCCTCTCAGTCACAAGCTCCATGTCCCAAATGATTGAGTAGTTGTTAGCCAGTAGAAGAGGAGGGTGAGCAGGAAGGAATGAGACACTCTAAAGTGGTGCATACTGAGAAGAAGGCCAAGAGACTAAACTTCAGCAGTTCTAATCAATTTAGTTAGTGTTTGGAATCTATAACTAGGCAAGTAGAGCATCACCAGCACGTCTAGAAAATAAAAGCTGTTCTATCTGACAAATATAATGAAACCCTTCTATTAATTGCAATAAAATATATTAAAAAACAAAACAAGAAAATATAAGCTCGTCATAAGACCAGCTGTAATGATAGTAGTCTCTTCTTTCCTTGCCTGCCTGCCACCCTTCCTTCCTTCCTTCCTTCCTTCCTTCTTTCCTTCCTTCCTTCCTTCCTTCCTTCCTCCCTTCCTTCCTTCCTTCCTTTCTTCTTTCCTTCCATTCTTTTGTTCTTTGTTTTTCTTTCTTCCTTTTTCCCTCTCTTTCCTCCCTCCCTTTCTTTTTATCTCTTCCTTTCCTTCTTTTTGTTGGTACTAGGTCTTGAACTCAGTCCCTCACACTCTCACTGTCTGTTTTTCTCAAAGCTGTTGCTCTACCACTTGAGCCACACCTCTACCTCTGACTCCTTACTGGATAATTGGAGATGAGAGTCTCACAGATTTGTCTGCTCAGGCTGGCTTTGAACCATAATCTAGGGACTTCTAAAAGCTCACTTTATAACAAAAGGGTATTCTTCTATATGGCACATGCTACAAAGAAAGGTTTTTCTTGGTTTTATACTGGTGTGCATTTGTGTGAGCAGATTTGTGTGCATGTCCTATGGTTATCTTTCCTTTCCCAGACAGAGTAATCTTCCCTGGCTGGTCTAGTACCTGAGCCTTTAGAAATCTCTGAATGGACCAGGGCAAAAAAGTCCAGGGCTCTCAGTTTGTAGGCAGATGAGGGCTCACCACCACATGCTGTCATTCATGCAGAGCTTAGCATTTCAGGAAAAAACAGCTATAATCTTTTAAAAAAAACAACCCAAAAGGTTTTCAAATACAATGTAAATCCAGTTAACTGAATTTTTGGATTCGTTTAGTAGAATTTATTTTGCTTGAGTTGGTCTATTTTCAGAACGGCCATTGTGCCAAGGACAAGTTGATCAAGTGACTTCTCCTTAGTGTATTGGTAGTCTACTCTGAGGACACTGCCAGGTATCGACAGCATCATCAAGTTCAGGGCAACCCAAGCCTCAGCTCGCAGGCTGAGACCACTGTGCTTTGAATACAGGCCCCTTGGGATGCCAAGCTCTATGCAGACGGGGTAGATTAGGCATTGAAAACAGGTATTAGTAAAGACAATCATGATTAAGAACATTAATGCTAAAACAAAAAGGTGGGAATGAAAGATAACATTTTTTAGTCCCTTAACTCTTCCTACTTCTGTAAATAGATGCGATATAAACGTTTCTATCTAAGTAATATTACAATATACCATTCTGCATCATGCATTTGTACTGAACACTTGTTTTTCCTGTTTATCATATAGAACAATATTCTCTAAAAAAACCAAACTTCTACACTGACAGACAATATAATACATCAATTAGTCTCTAGCAAATTAAATATCAAAAAGAACGAACACATCAAGATGCATCATATACTCATCATCTGACTTGTTAAATCCAAACCCCTTTGTACAACTTCTTAAAATAATAATAGAAAGAACACAAATCAAGAAAAGATAGATTGCAGGCATGTAATCCCAGCACTTGTGAGGTGGAGGGACATAGGAAGATCACAGTTCAAAGCCAGACTATGTGCACAGAGAAACCCTTTGTCTGTCTATCTGTCTGCCTGCCTGTCTGTCTGTCTATCTAGCTAGCTAGCTAGCTAGCTAGCTATCAACTCTATCAATGAAGTAACTGGGTAGAAAATTTCCAATTGCAATTTAGGGAAACCTACTTCTCTAAAAATAAAATCAAATGCTAAAATAAGTAGATGTTTTCCAAGAAACTTCAAAAAGTATATGAAGATGTCACAGAATTAGGGATGCAGTTGTAGTTTATAAACTCATTGTGCAATTGACCCACTTGCAAGAGTTGTCACAAAGGCAAACAAGATATTATACTACCAGTAAACTTATTGTGTTTTGTCTAATAAATGCCTAGAACTGAATAAATATATTACTTTTTGGCATAAATGAATCTACAGAATGAGTCAGAATTAGCTTTGAGATCTAGTTTTGAGAAGTGCTATCTTCTACGGCCCTACATTCCCCATCTCCTGTCATAGCCTTGTCTCTAAGTTGCACTTTAAACATGTCTTTGTTCACTTAACCCTATTGTCATTAAGTGCAGAAATAACTTATTTTTATGGCCACCCATATGCTTTTCTACCACCAGAACTAAAGGTAGGAAATCAACCCTTGGTTTTTATCAACATTCCATCTATTATATATATACATCCATACATAGTTATATATATTTGTGTGGGTCATGGGGCTTGAACTCAGCCTGGGCACTCACTGTCCCTGAGCTCTTCAGCTCAAGGCTACCACCCTACCCCTGGGCCTGGGCATTGTCCCAGAGCTCTTCAGCTCAACGCTACTGCACTACCCTTGAGCCAAGCCTCACTTCCCCATTTTCTAGGGGTTAATTTGAAATAAGAGTCTCAGGTACTTTTGTGCCTAGGCTGGCTTTGAACCTTGATTCTCAGATCTCAGTCTCCTTAGTAGCTAGGATTACAGTCGTGAGCCACCTAGCTTGGCTAGCCAGGTATTACATTATCTTGAGGGTTGGGAATAGTATAAGGACATTGCATTTACCCAGTTTATAGTTAATTACTTATAAATTAATAAGCTATAAAACTGTAATTGTGTGAAGGTTGGTCCTAGTGCCTGAGCTCAGGGCCTGGCCATTGTCCTTGAGCTCTTTTGCTCAAGGCTAGTGCTTTACCACTTTGAACCACGGTAACATTTCTGGTTTTCTGGTGGGTAATTGGAGTTAAGACTCTCATTAATTTTTCTACCTGAGTTTAGTTTTGAACCACAATCCTCAGACCTGAGCCTCCTGAGTATTTAGTATTACAGGTATGAGTCACCAGCAACTGGCTTGTAAAGTTTTTAAAAATTTAAAGCTGATGCCATCAGGTAGCTCAATGAACTTTCTCTTTAGCTCTCTGAGTGGGTAATATTTTTGAATGCATAAGATTTTAGCTTGTCTATATTTCCTAATGTAGCTCCTGATGCCCTAAGGTGTTTGGGAGAGATATCGCTTGTGCTCTGTTAGGACACTTAGCATGATGTTTGTTTCGTCTGAGCCTTGCACAGTAAGAAAAACGCTGGGACTATTCTAGAAAAAAGAACTTCAGTATGGAAGTAGAAATAAAGATTTCATCAGATGAGGAAGAAGAAAATATTTCAAGTGGTCAGAGACCTTCATCAATAAAACAAAGAGGAAAAACATGTACATCCCACTATTTCAAATGGCACTGTGTTTTATTATGTGGTTTAATTAATAGAGAGGACTGGAAATCAAGACAGCCTGGTTCTCTTCCCATCATTTGAATGATTCACATTGCTCTTTCTGACTTGGGCATTTTAAGACAATTGACTGCAACTTGATCAAAATATACTCCATGTGCAGTGGTTTAAGAGCATGGCTCTGTAACCACCATTAGAGAACAAGCAATCTAAGTAAGTCATTACATTCTAAAGTACTTCTTAATTCAGAAATCAAGGAACTAAATGTAGGCAGTAGATTTAAAAGTCCATGATGATATCAGCTTAAATGAGGTTTCTGAAGTTATGTTACAAAAACTTCTGCTGTATTTTGTTACTCAACAACTACTTGGGAAACTGGAACCCATAGTAGGAGAAGCACGAAAGGGTGCTTAGAGCCAGGAAATTGGTGGCTAATGTTTATAATCCTGGTTGTTTGGGAGGTTGAGACAGGGAGGGTCATGGGTAGAGTTATGGTTTAAGGTTTGGGTAAAAAAAAATTCCCACACTTCTTGTAAACCAGTAGCTGTAGGCAGTAATGCATGCCTGATATACCAGCTTTAGGAGAAGCCAAATTATGGTTCAGGCATGCACCAAGCAGTGAATAAGACTCGATCTTGTATAACCAGTGCAAAAATGGCAAGACTCAGTAGTAGAGTACATGTCTAACAAGTGTTAGGCCTTAAGTTCACGTACTGAAAAACAAAAACAAACAAACAAAAAACAGAACATGGTGGAGGCACTGTCATTCCGATGTCTTGCTCCAGGTGAAGTCAATTT